>NC_134483.1:67647296-67789796 GCF_040206685.1 Ascaphus truei
CTCTGCTCCTTGTGCTCGTGTGGAGTGCTGAGTGATCAGAATGCCTTAAGGCAGTGTTTGCATCCATGGCGTGTGGGCCCATGCGCGCGGAAGCGGGAGGAGGTGTGTGTTGCTCAAGAAATCAGTTGAAACTGATTTCTTGGCACAACAGGCTGGTCACGTGAGCGGTTCGCCCAATGAGGGTGAACCAGCTCCGTGACGCACCATGGTCAGGGAAAGCACCCGCTTCATGCGGGTCACTTCACAGCCTCCGCGCGGGCGTAGTCACCATGGCCCCAGCCTGACTCTGCCTTCAAGCCCCATTTGAAATGTATACATCTTATATTGGTATGTAGAATTTATAGGCTTAGGCCTCGGACATGGTCAAAAAGACCGTGCTGAGGCGCGCTGAGCCGCGCTGAGGGGAAACATTATCCCTATCAGCGCGGCTTTAGACGGCGCTTCTGCATGCTTCCGCAGGCATGTGGAAATGCAGGAGACAGGCCAGTTTAAATTTTGCCGCTCATGCAAGCGCTGGGCTGGTCACGTGACTGCCAGAAGCCAATAGCAGTCCGTGACGTCGGCGCCATGACGTGGCGCGCTAGCCCCGCCTCCCGATCCGCCTCCAGGCCCACCTCCCGAAAACCTCCCACCCGGCACACAAGCGCGCTCGCTGACGCTCATGCAGGGACAATAAAAATCTCCTGCTTGAGCAGGAGAGCATGAGCATCAGCGCTGCCCAGCGCCGCTCCCTGAACCATGTCCCAGGCCTAAGCCACATTGATATCCTGTGTCAGATGATCCTACTACAGTTGTGTGATATGATTCGTAATGTAATTATAGACCTCAAAGGTACATGAGTTTGAGCCTGTATTTCCAAACTTTTGGCATACATGAGGAATTGGTAAGATCAATTGAGGAGTAGAAATAAATTAATAGAAAATCTTTATTAAAGTCATCAAAAGTAATCATTTCAAATTCACAAGAAACATCATGTTATGTATTTTAAATATGTTATTCTAATATTGTTGCTATTCAGCATATTTGTGCAGGTAAACCCAAATAGTTTTCTATTAACAATCACAGCATACGATACAAGTACATATTTTACATTCTTAAAGTCAATCAAAATGTTTGCAACAAAATTAAATCTATCATTATTTGAAAGCATTTTTACAAATTGTGCACTACAAGCAAAGTAGGAACGTTGTCACTTTTATTAGTGTTTGCAACAATGTTTCATATTTTGGGGGTTACATCTGAAGGGTGAATGAAATCATAGTTCCTCTATACTTCCCATAATGAGGTTACTAAGAGTCATCAGCATACAGAACACAGTTCTATTATCCTTACCAGACAACAGTTTGGTATTTCTCTATCATACATACTGTACAATAACCAAAACCCATTACCAGACAAAGAAGGAAAGTAATTGCATTTTTTTGGTTCCATAAAATATGTATTGTAACAGGTTCCTGAATTTAGTTTACTGCACAAATTCTCCCAACTATAAACTAAGCCCACACACCCACACTTCTATATATGTTACAGATGTTAGCCTAACACAATTCACAGATGTTTAAAAAAAAAAAAGTCAATTGGTATACATAGTGAAATGTATTTGGCGTTTAAGAAAAAAACTTGCATGTGGTCTGATTGTTCATCAAAAACTATAGTGAAGAACAATTGACACTCGTCTGTATAAAGCACACACATTTGTTTTATCTTTCGGCATATAAGTACAGTATACACATTCACAAATAGATACGTGTGTTTAAAACAAAACTATGGTGGTATGGGTTAAGTAAGATGTAATTGACTCGTGTCCAAGAATGGCGGGCTGCCAGTCCCCCTGTTACAATGCTTATGTTTTACTGTTACTTAACCATCATAGTTTTGCAATGCTATCTCTGTACTACTATCAATATAGGTTCCACACTTAGATTACAGTATATCATTTCATAGACTGAAAACCTTTAACTATACAGGTCTAAAATACATATTTTACACTGAGTTACAGCGTTACATATTAGAGGATGTTGACAAAAGACATATGTCCATCAAATTGTACCTATTAAAGGGGCAGCGCCTCCTTAGACCAAAGTGAACTAATGGCATTGACTTGTTTATTAGTTTACAGGTAGGTGGTTGGTGCCTTTTTTAAATACCTGACAAGTATTTAAAAAAACTATATTTTTGTATATCATGTCTCTATGATAAGCAGATGCTTTGCAGAGTTGTTACACTCTTTACCTAACCTCTGTCGTGATAAGACCGTTTCCACTATGTGCAGGAAAAATGTTAACCCACACGTTTTTCCTTTTGTTGACTTATATAAACTACAGTAATTATGCTGCTATCATTAACTAAAGAGATGTATGGGGAAACAATAATGACCAGATTTGCTTAGAAATAAGTAGGACCTAAATTAAATAGAAACATCCATTTTACAAGACACAAATAAGTCCATTCCTTACTTTAGAGTGAGTCCGCTGATAAGTAACACTTTTGTGGCTTGCGGTGGGGCACTGCTCCTTTAAATACGTGTGAACTAGCTTCCACTTCTGCAGTAGGCCCAGAGTCACCAGGCAGCATTGGATGCAAGCTGCGACTGAGCAACTTCAAATCGCCCGCGCAACATGCAAGCAGCCTCGACTTCTGGTGTCTCTGGCACGTGCTCAGAGCGACCCGCTTAGTCTATCTGCATACCAGCCCAGGAGCGATCTATGGTACCCACATTGGCCGCTGCTTTTCTAGAGTCCCCCTCTCCATAGGGAAACATGGAGAACGGGACAATGACCAATCACAGCCTGGATGCTTTGTGGGGAGCCAATCACAGCACAAGGGCTCACCTGTGTTGGCCAATATGGGCTGGGGGTATGACGAGGAGGCAGAGGCAAGGAGGGCAGGAATTACAAACCAGCCAATGAGAACAAAGCCTACCTGCCCCCTGTTCTCGCTATCTCTTGATGAGATAGGTGCCTCTCACTGGACAGACAATAGCTCTGCTCTTCAGACCAACATCTCCCAGATAGGAGGTTTACCCATCCCCATCCTCCATTGTCTCTAATGTCTTCGTGAAACCAGCCCAACCTGGGTCCCTGGGCACGCAGACTGGGTAATTGTATTACCAGCCTAGCATGCCGAAGGAACAAAGAAATCCATTTACCATTGCACCACATACATGATAAACACTGCTTTACATATTTTTACAGTTAACATTTCACATGCTGGCCACATGAACCACAGGTAGATGGGTGTGCAGGGCAATCCTGTACATCATCAGATGGAGAGGGGCCATATACTGGCTTAACCTTTAATATGCTGGTCTCTGAGCCCCTACCGTCACAATCACCTCCACCAATTTAAAGATATTTAAAGTATAGGTCCACCAAATGTGAGTGCAGGGGCTGAGGTTATCACAGATTCTCCAGCAACTAGAGATAATATTTCAGTTTATTTTATTGAACCCAGTGGGAACTATGTCCCCTCTGTATAGTACTTTATACAGACTCTCTTTGATTAATACATACAGTGAACTTTTAGAGATTTTTGACCACCGCCTCTCCCACGCCCCCCCCCCCCCCCCATCAAGGATTGAGTGCAAAACTCTCTCCCATTGTCTTAATGGGGGTCGAGCAACTCGTCCTGAAAGACACACATTAACTGGCAAATAAAGGAGATTAGCCCCTTCTGATGGTATTCAGAGTGGTATAGGATTTAAAATTGGGTGCTGGGATGCAGTCCCTGTACAAAACATCTAGTTTGGAGATATTGTAAAAAGGGCCTTGGACGAAATAGATGTCCTGTCCCACAGTGACTGAAAAGAAATCAATTTTTAAGTTTCAGTAACTTTCATTACTTTGCAACTCAACTGACTGGTGAAAGCTTTGGTATTATAGACAGGAGGGAACATCTAATTATTCCCGAGTGGAGTTATAGGTGATGGAAAGGATGATAGACCGACAACTATATCTATCCCAGGAAAAACATGTAAAAAATATAACAGGGCAGAAGTCTTGTTAGGTCTATGTAGTTTTTGTAGCCAAAAGAAGTAAGACATTCAAGGTCTTGAAAAGCCAAGACACTTGCGCTCTGTGACCACCCATATTTTTGTACAATGAGAGAGATGCTCGCATACGAATTGGCTTAGATGAGAAGCAATGCAGAACTTCTTTACTGTATATCGGGAACTCCTAACCTTGATGCTTTTGATGACCAAGTCATAATGGCCAATTTAATTTTCACATTTTCCCTGTCCAGCTAAAGAACTTACAATACTCCATCCGTGCAGTGATCCAAAAACTTTATCTGGCTCTGTTACAGGCAATATCTGAAACAGATAAAAAAAAGATGAGGTAACATATTCACCTTGACAGAAGAAATTGTACATACAGGTGCAGCAGCCGTTATTCGAACAAATCACGGAGCTGTTTTCGTGTGTGCTGCTTTATTCCACGCTGCATTAACACGGCTAATCGCCCCAGGCACACGTGTTTATCGCGGTTGCTTTGTTTGAATTTCATGGATTGTGTGCAATTAAATGCAATGAAATGAATGAATTGTAATGTGTACAGTACTGTGCTACTTTGTCAATTTCAGGTGTTTAAAAACCAGAACACTAAAATGCCATTTTCTGCACTCGCCTGCACTCGCGTCTAAAGGTGGTACGGTTGGAAGAAATCCCGCGCCATGACATCGGTATTCCGAGGTATACACCGCGTGAGGTGTTCAAATAACGGCTGCTGCATCTGTAAGCAAGAAATAAAATAAGGGTTATTCTGGTCAGATTGCATCCTATTTAATATATTGAGAAATATGTAGTTTTATAATTGATAAGAATGTTTAGTGCTAAAAAAAATACTGATGTATCTGAGTTTGTAATCTTGTCATGTACAATTAAAATTCAGTGGAAGTAGTTTAACTTCTGCTATTGACAGTTATAAATCAAGGGCTCCAGATTTGCTACTATTTATTTCATAGCCTAAAATGTACCCATGATTAGTTATTTCTCTCACCAAAAAAATTTGAGAGCGAAGTTAGAGGTTTGCAAAAAAATAAGAACTTCATCAGCAAACAATGAGAGTTTTATATTCCTTGGCATTTACTTCAATTCTTGTAATATTAATATTGTTCAGAATCCTTGAAGCTAAGGGTTTAATCTTCATGGTGAGTATAAAGGGGTGGGGGTCGGGGGGTGGGGAGCATCTCATTAGCTTTTAGGATCCCCGTTAATAAGAAGAAAAATAACTCCCGTTCCCTATTTCGGGAACATAATGCTATTAGGTCAAAATTACCAGAGATCTGAGGATCTACCCTTAACAGTTTCCCCACTATAATGATGTACCTCCCCTGAGTCCCTCACAATCATACATTAATAAATTGGGAGAGAAAATCATGTTCTTATTCAGGAGGTTAACTGATGCCAAGGATAAGAAGACATGCGATAATGTCTTGGTCATTACATGTGGATGTTCATGTTTAAGTCAGTGAGTTTCTTGGAGTAAAATTATATCTACATTTCATTGCAAGAAGGCAATGGTATGTTTTGGAGGGGGAGTTTTACCCCTTTAATTATGTGAGATTATTTGAAGAGCAAGTTCTGCATAAATACATGAGAAAGTCATGTGAGGTAGCCAAATATTATCCATACAGTTATTTAATACAGAAAATGTACATTCCCAATAGCAAAAGAAAAGACAGAGAGGGGGGGGGGGGGTTAAGGATATGGGGGAAAGAAACACAGGGTTTGGTAAAACATCCAGAGTAGTAAACTCTGCAATGAAAATGCTAATAAGGAAAGTGTTTACTGGGGGGATAATAGCAGGGCACAGGTGAGCAGGACACAGGTGAGCAGTGCACTCATTCAGCCTGACAAGGCCTAGGAGTAGAGATGTATGTATGTCTTCAAAAATGCTGCACATATTTTTTTGTAAAAATGTCCTATTTACGGGTCATTATTGCAAAAGTTCACACAGCTCGAAAAATGTTAGTAGACAGAATGGCAACGTTTAGCCTGGTTCATAGACTTTGGGGAAAATGTTGCAAATCTCTAGCTAGTGTTTCTAAATAAGAGAGTTAGCCTTATAACAAATGCAAGCAACACATAACTTCTCACAACACAAAGGCGTCCAGATCATAGAGAGAAACTCATCGATCTCATAGTTTGCTAGGGTCTCGATCTGAATAGCATTGATAGAGGGTCCTGCTTGGAGCTGGGGGACAGCAGGCATCAAAGGTAGAATCAGAGACACTTCCTGTTGTGCCACAGGCAAAGACTGAGGAAAGCTCAGCAAAAAATCAGGCTTTAAGATTTTGCTGAATATTTCTTCACAATGTTGCATATCAAATGGGCCCATTAAGAGGCATCAGTTCCTGAGGTCTGGGATCCTGTGGTTATTTGATCTGTTGCTTTAATCCTAGCTTGGACAGGAGAGAAAATCCTTTGTCCAGGGATCTAAAATTGAGTTGCATTCCTATAACAAACTTAAAGAGTTTAAATGGAAAACCCCAATTAATATTGAACTTGTTATCACTGAGAATTGTTGTAACTTGTCTGAGTTCTCTCCTCTTGGCAAGGGTCGAGGGGGCCAAATCATTAAATTTTTTAAGCAGAAAGCCCCCAAAATGCAACCCTGGATGCCGTGAGAATTCATTCGTTAGGTTGGAAGTAATTCATTTTAGTAACCACATCCCTTGGAGTGAGGAGGTCTTGCAGCCTTGGCCTGGTTGTTCTGGGGGTCCTATCCAACACCAGTTGGTCCCTCTGTCAGACTTGGAACAAGAACGGTGAATAATCTGTTGAGATAATATTCTTGGGGTAGTACGCTTTCTGAGATATCTGTTACTCTGAGGTTGTTTCTTGTAAATTGGTTTTCAGAGTCCTCAAGAATTCTCTCTTTCAGCTTTACAAGCTCTCTGCACATGTGCTGCAGTTCTTGGCCAGTGTTCTGGAACTGAAGGAGGTGCACGACGTTATTTTCAAGACAATCTGTTCTCTCTACTAATGCTGCCACTTCTGACTTGATTTCCTTCTATCAGAGAGAACAATTTCATTGTATTTTTTCATTGAAGGAATCTTCTCATCTTGTAATTGAGGTTCAGAATTTGGGTGCACAAGTGGTGAGGCCCTACTCCGACACACGTTTGTTCTGTTCCTGAAAAACTCCAAGACTCCTTGCGAGTTCACTTTTTTAGGTTTCTGTGGCATCTTGAGTATGGGGGTACATAACATTGAAGCAGAGCTTCATTATAATAGGGTTATAAGGCTGCCAGAAATAGCTAGAGGCTTGCCGACTGTGGAGCTATGGGTTCACGAGACTGCTCCCATCAGGCTTCCAGACATCCCGTTTTTTCATGAACTGTCCCGGTGTCTCGACAATGTTTAAAATGTCCTAGTTTTGCAAAGGGTGGAGGAGGATGTCAGTGGAGGTCAGAGGAGGATACCGGTGACTGCATCAGATGAAGATGGCAGAAGAGGACAGCATTAATTGAAGGATGGTTGCAACAGAGGAGGGTCCGCTCTTATGGTCTGACCTGGAAGACTGTAACAACTTACAGTGTCAGTCACCAGGATGGATACCCCCTGGTTCACAGTGACAGTTAAGAACTTAGAGGATGAGGGGAGACAGAGAATAGAGGGGAGAAAGAGAATAGAGGCATGGGGGAGAGTGAGAATGGAGGGTTGGGGGAGAGTGAGAATGGAGGGATGGGGGAGAGTGAGAATAGAGGGAAGGGGGAGAGAATGGAGGGATGGAGAGAGAGAGAGAGAGAGAGAGAGAGAGAGAGAGAGAGAGAGAGAGAGAGAGAGAGAGAGAGAGAGAGAGAGAGAGAGAGAGAGAGAGAGAGAGAGAATTGAGGAAGGGAAATAGAGAGCATGGAGGGGGAGGCAGAGAGAATGAAGAGAGGAGGAGAAGAGATACAATGGAGGGAGGTAAAGAAGGGGGGAGAGAAGGGAGGGAGGCATGGAGGGGGAGAGAGAATGGAGAGAGGGAGAGAATGGGTACAGAGAGAATGGATGTATGTAGGAGAGAGAGATAATGGGGCATAGTGTGTGCGAGAGAAAGGGGGAGAAAGAATGGGATGGGGAAGGAGGGAGTGGAGGGATGGGGGGAGGGAAAGAGAGAATGGAGTGATGGGGAGAGTGAGCGAGAATGGAAGGATAGGAATAGAGAGGATGAACGGATGGGGAAAGGAATGGAGAGAGAGATAATGGGGGAAAGTGTGTATAAGAAAGGGGGTTCAGAGAGAAAGAGGGGAGTAGTAAGATGGGGGAGAGAGACAGAAAGGTGAGGGGCGCAGTTGGTGATATCATTTGTTTTATAAATAACTTTTTCACTTGTCCCAGCTTTTACTTTTGAATATCTGGTCACCCTACATAAGGCATTTGACCTTTGCATTATTTTTTAACCTATTATTATTATTATTTTTTAAAATTAATTACATACTACTACAATTCTTTCTTGCTTTCTCTCTATCCCTAAATTATACTGCATTTAAGAAGTAGTTCATAAAATGTGAGGCTTGAATATTATTCAAGGTCGCAAGGAGCTTGCACGGGGAATTGAACCAGGTTCTCCCGCTTCAAACTCACTGCCAGTCAGTGTCTTTACTTACTGAGGAAAGAAAGAAAGAAATTTATATATAAATTAAATAGAACACATTCACGATTCTGTTGCAGTGTTACATGATTTAATGGACTGATACAGTATTATCACAATGTCTTTTCTAAGCTCATCTACCACATTTTTTTTAAAACCCTTAATTCTGTTCTATTAACTAAATTGAAATACCCCTAAAAGGATGAAGAAGATTAAGGACCATGTCAAAATACCAACAAATGCTAAGATATATGTGGAACAATGATAAACATTGTACAGATAACACTGATTATCGGCTCCTGTACTGTCAGTGGCCACAATGTCAATACTAGTACAACAAAAATAAAACACTCTGCCCTGAAATATGAATGTAGCCATCTGTTTCAGACAGAGCGGGGCATGGTGACGTTTTATAGATTTGTGTTACATACAGAGTAGAACATGATTACTTGTTCAGTACTTATGCGTGTTAAGTGTTTTTACATGTGTTTTCCCAGACTGGAGTATTTAAGAAACAATACAATGGTATTCCCACCCTCCAGGTAATAGGCAAATAAGCATTTCAGAGCTGTAGTTGTATAACATCTGATTAGTAGGGTGTTAGGAAGTTATATTTGTAGCTCTGCAGTGCAATACAGTGAAGAAAACATCATGGCATTTTGAAAACACTTTTTATATAATCATATATTGACTAATGTTACCAGTGAGAACATTTTAATGTTGTATGGACTTCTTGCCTTTAAATGAGGAATTCCTCCTTATCTAAGTGTTTTTTTTATTTTTATTTTTTAAACACATTCTTGCTCATTTTCTCCAAGACTCTGCGAAATGTAAATATCTTCTAGAGTCTCCAAGATATATCTACAGACAAAAAAAGCTATTGTTTAATGACTGGTGAAACTCCCCCCCCCCCCCCCAACCTCCTCCAACCCCCCATCCCAACCACCCCCCACTCCCCTGCTCTCTAAAGCAAGGAAGGGATAAATATCTGGTTGAGCATGTAAAATTGGATGTGACAAGCAAGGAAATAGCGAGAAAAGAATTTGGAGTTATAATAGTAATCACTCATGTTTTTATTTTTTAAATTCATAAAATTGAAATCATAAATTACTCCTTGAAAAGAGTTACTGTCTTTGAATTGTTGTGTTAACCGTTTAAACGCTGGAGAGTTAAAGAAAAGAAAAAACAGAGCAGAGTAATGTGTTCCAGGCCCTTCTAAGTACTGAGAAAGGTTAAAGCGCTTTCATCACATTCTCTTCTCGGAAGGCTCTGTAGACACAATAGAGATTACAAGTCTCTTTGATGAAGTCTCCCTGATTTGAACCTGTTTCTCTTTCCCCCCATGAAGCTAAAGATAATCTCCCTGAAATGAACATTTCCCCCTTTTGAATGATGGCTCAGACAAATGATAAGGGTTGAAAAAGCAGAGACGCCTGACAAAAGGAAAGCAAAAACAAGTAAAAGCAAAGATTAGGTATAATGACATCCCATTGAAATACAGAGTGGGTTATTCTGCAGAATATAAAAGGAGGGTTCTATGCGCAGTCGAACACTCAGCGAGGAGCTGGCTTCTAGAGCTGTATCATCTCATACAGAATAATGTCCTCATTTCATTTCTTGGTTTTCTTTTTAACGATTTCTCTTTTGGAATTTCCATTTATTTAAGAAAGCAGACCAGTTTTGGACGACAAGTGAGAGGCCTTTGACTTGGGATAGTGATTTGATGTTACCACTGTCAGACTAGCAGTAATCCCCCCAAACTAATTATTCTTTTTAGATAATCTGCACTGAACTAGGTAGTTCCCCGGAGCTGATCCATGCTTTTTACTGCTTTGGGGATGACCGCTGGTTTCAGAGTTACTGATCGCAGTATAGCACAGCCATCCAAAAGTGAAGCCAGTGTGATGTGCCATTTATTGCTACTTTACTCATCTTTGACTCAGATTTAGATTTTGTATGATCCACAATGAAACAGCAATCACCTCTGTTAAATAAAAATATAATGGAATTTTTCCCAAAGTTTGAATTTACTGCAAATAATGTACTTAATTTTTTCACATTTTTCAACTTTTTTTAAAATCACATGTAAAGAAAAATACGGCATTCGTTTTCTTGTTTAAAACAAGTTTGAAATAAAAAATTGAAAAACATTTCAGAAAAGGTCAGAATTAGGCTATTATGCTGTGTGTGATGGCGCTTGTGTGCACACGCACACACGCGGCAAGTACTGATTGCAGGATCCCTTAGAGTCTGCTCCTAGTGAGCGCACGACGGAGCGCGATGGCGCGAGCACGTTTTAAAAAGACAAAAAATGTGTCTTTTCAAGCGTCGGCCGCATCACGGCCGTGTTTCAGCCACTCACGGCGAATCAGCTCTGTGATGTCCTAGCCACGCTTCCGCCACGCCCCCCATTGCCTGAAACAGTATGGGCAGAGATCGCTTGAGCACCCCCTCCTACTCCTCTTCCTCTATCACCCCCTCCTTCAACTCTTCCTCTCTCACCCCTCCTCCTTTTCCTCTCACCCCCTCCTTCTCCTCTTCTCTCACCCCCTCCTTCCCCCCTTCTTCTCTCACCCCCTCCTTCTCCTCTTCCACTTTCACCCCCATCCTCCTCCTCTTCTTCTATCATTCCCTCCTTCTTCTCTCTAACCCACTGTCACGGAAGACCAGGTTATTTGCACCTTTTTACCGGGATCATTCATTGTGCAAAACAAGGTAGTGAAATAAATTGTAATTTATTCAGCATAAATTCGCTTACACACAAAATACAGACAAAAAGACACACTTACTTTGGGGCTGGGGTGGAAAACTAGACTTTCCTTGATGCAGGGAACTCTATGGGAGAGTTTTACCCTGACCGAGACTTAGCCCGGAATCTCCTGGAACCCATATCGGCATAAAACTTTATATGCCACCACTACGTTCTCTTCTGAGAACTTGGTCCCTCCTGACCACGAGTTGGCCCAAATCTCCTGGAACTCAAATTGGCATACAATCCCAGCCGTGTCCGCTACATTCCTTTCTGAGAACTTGGGCGCAAAAGTCGGGACTTAGTCTCTGGCGGGCAAGCTTTTCAGGCTTGAAATCGAAACCGGTTGCTTTGCTATTACAAACAAAGCATCTTTGAAAAGCCCGCCCACGCTCTTTCAGCTCAGACTCAAGGGGAACACACAATCTGATTGGCTCAAGGCTTCTGATAGTATTCTCTGCTTCATTCATAAAATAGAAGCAGAGAGGACAGCCAATCATCACATGGGAACTTTCAGAGGCAGAAAATCGGAGCCGAGCCAGCTAGAAAAGACAAGTCAGTACAAAATTCTAAACAGCTAAGGGGCATGCCATAGCCTCCCACATACCTACCCCCTACCCCCCCAGCCATCCCAATGTCACCCGCTGGGCAAGCTCCACTAGGTCCGGCAGAACAAGGGGCCTCCCGGAGAACTGCCATTGATCTCCGGATCTAGAACTCCACCTTTCCCTGGTGAACAAATGCTGTTCACACCTCTGGGCATCCTCTTGCTGCTTTGAACTCCAATGTCCAACACGTATACCAGCGCCTATGGGTTTGCATGGGCTGCGTGTTTGGACATATGTTCCGAATTTACAAACATATTACAATCCATAAAAGTATATTTTAATACACTTTCAGTCTTGGGGTACAGGGAACAGAAAAGGAAAAAGGTTGTTTCTTTATTTCTGCCTGCCTTATTTCCCCACACACTTTCCCTGTGAGTCAGTTTGTACTCTCAGAGTCTCCCCAACCTTATAGATGGTTGGGCACCCACAAACCCTTTACTGGTTGTGGGTCACCTTGGTACCAGCTGGGGTACCCCCCTTAACCTAGAGATTCCCTCAGCTACAGGAATATATATTTATCCCTGTGTCTCATTCTCCTTTCTGGGCTGTGCTGGAGCAGGGTAACCTAGCGGTGAGTCGTGCTTGCGTTTTCAAGGGGAGATATTGCCGGGACAATGTGCCTACATGTTTCCGAGAATTAGGCATGATTCCCGGGTACATTTATGGGGGGACCGGCAACACCGGACCCCAATCTTCAAGGCACATTCTGTCAACGGTTCCTCCACAAAACCCCCCTTGAAACTCATACCCTAACAATCCCTGCTTGATGGTATGCCTGGAAAGGGAAAAACACAAAAAATGATTTTATTACAGACAGTAAAATGCAGTAATACGTTAGTGGGTCAAAGAACTAACTCTCTTGGACCCTTATACACAGAGCACGGGTAATCAAAACAGGCTTGACTTTATTATAGAGCCTGGTTACCTCCTCCCGTCACACCCACACCACTTCCTCTCTCAACCGCTCCTCCACCTCTTACTTACCTGTCTTTGGTGGAGCAGAGGAGGAGGACAGTGGACGGCAGAGGGAGAAGAGGACGAGAATGTCAGGAGCAGAGCAGGGCAGCAAAGGAAGAAGTCGGCAGGTAGGTGGCAGAAGCGGGGGAGAAGAGGACAGAGGACTGAGGACCATGGGGGCAGAGCAAGACGGCTGGGGAGATTTTGTGCTGTAGCAGCGGCTGATACCAGACTTCAGTGAAGACTTCCGGATCAGACCCCTTGTCAATTCACAGACATTTCATGAACAGTTAAGAGTTGGAAAAAGTTTGAAAATTAGGTACCGGGGATAAAAGGGCTGGTGAGTTTCAGATTGAAATAGAGAAGCTTTAACATCAACAAACCTCAGCAAATGGCTCACAGCCTTTGGCTGCCCTTCAGCTGCGCCGAAAGCTGTCCGTCTTTGAGGTGACACAGATGTACACTGAAGGGGTTCAGAATGAATGCAGCTGCGAATTCAAAGTTCTTTGTCCTCTTGGCTCATTAACATTCCAGTGGGTAGGGTTGACATTCCACAAAGTGCAAGCAAATGTTAACCCTTAGCACACTGGTCCTGTGCATAGCGGAGCAGCTCTTGCAGAGCCCCATCAAGCGTCCACCTTTGGAAGTAGAAAGACAATCTTTCAAGGTAACCTTCCATATGCCTCAAGAAAAACGTTTGCCACAAGTGTACTCTTCCCGTGCTCACGTAAGGATGTGAAACTTGGACCTTAAAGGCGAAGATGATTCAGAAGCTTCAGACAAGGCAAAGAATTAAGGAGAGATGTATGCTGGGTATTAACCCACAGAGAGAGAGGAAAAAGAATGAATGGATTCGAAACAAACAAGCCTGTGACATCACAAGGGTGAAGAAATTAAAATGGCAGTGTGCTGATTAATCACAAGAAGAAATTACCATTGTTGGACAAATATGGTACTGGATTCAAAGAGAGATTAAAAGACCAAGACTACGACCAAAAGTAAGATGGGAGGACGAAATCAGAAAATATGTTGGAGTAACATGGAAAAGAAGCTTGCAATCGCGCAGTACCTGGAAGATCATTTTTGGAGGATTTCATACAGCAGTGTAGCAACAAGGGCAGAAGTGTGTTTGTGTGTGAACATTGCAGAGCTTCTCTTTCTGAAAGCCGGCACTGGGTTGGGTATTGATACCCTGCCGTGGAATTTTGCACTTGTGGTTACATGCTAATGACCCTTGTGACATACAACGAAGAGTCCTAACCCTTTTGCTCATGTTTAGGGCTGTCCCTGAATTTGGGGTGGTTGGTCAGATGGGTGGGGTGGTTTGGGGTGGTTTGGGTGCGTGCCATCAGCCGCATCGATCACATGACCTTGTTGTCTTATCCTCTGTAATCCTGCGCTCAGCGACATTACAGGTGTCTCTGCCACTTCATGGGGTACAAAATGGCCGTTCACATCTTGTGGGTTCCGCTAGCCAATGTGAAACTGCAACTTCATCAGTTACGGCTTCCTATTGGACACCTGTTCAAATTGCTGCACAGAACACCGGTAACTTCTCTGGTAAGTATTGTGGGAATCGAGAGATGAAATAGCTGTGTAGCTGCGTAGGACCCCTTGATTCCTATCCTTTTTATGAAGTCTCAATGCTCAAAAAGCTTTCAATAGAATCAGTTGGACCTTTCTGAAGACATTGGAAGCCTTCGATTTTCAGTGACGCCCAACTTAAAGGGATTCACATTTCGGTAAGTCCACCCATCTCGATTATTATAATTATTGTTTATTTGTTAGGCCTCAACATATTTCGCAGCGCGGTACAATGGGGGTACAGAGTTATGTATATTACATAAAAAAAATGACATACCAAATATGGAGGGATATGTAGCTGCCTTTAGTGATACAAAACCATTTCAATTCTGCAGTTGCACCGTGCAGATTTAATTTTATAAAATCTTTCCATAGTGGGAATTTAAAATGGCTATTTGCAATAATGCCTATTGATAGTGTAGCCCCCTCACTAATTTTCCCCCAGCCTGGCACATAAGTCCTGGTAAGAGCAGGCAGTGCTGGGGTTAATAGTGAGCTGGTGACATCACATCTCCTCAGTTGCTGAGTGTAGCAAATTACAGGCACAAGTCTGGGCTTGTGAAGCTGCTAGAATGAGGGGGAGGGATAGTATGGCTCCTCCTGCGACATGACTAAGTGGAAGCTGCTAGAAAGAATAGTAGTTGATCCCTCACCTAGGGAAGTGCAGGTTCATCCCTCATATAGTGGTGATGAACAGGGATTTCCAATGTAGACTGCCGGGTGGGCCTCAAGCTCCTGGGATGACAGTTTAGGGAGAGTCAAGAGAAGCAAGACCTTCCTATATGAAGCTCAGGCAGAAGGAGTATTCTGAGACGCAGGGTGCTAGGGATTAGGAAGCCAACAGGAGACCACTCTTGCAGAGGGGGTTGGTGAACCAGGCTCCTCTGTTCAATATAAGGCTTGAGGTGGACTAGAGACTAAAGCCTGTGCAGAAGTTCTTACCTGGGAGGGAAGGGTCCTAGAGGGATGCTGAGAGGAGACAGGGGGGCTATTACCATAGTTGGTATTTCCTGCCTTGCTTTATGGTTGAAGATGTCTAGTGCTATCCTGCCCAGGCAAGGGGTGATGCCCCTGGGCTGGGATGTATGCCGAGATTGATCATTGATGCAGTGGATGCCCTGAAACGGTTGTGCCTGTCTATAAAACCCTTTGATTTGCAAAAGATCCGGACACCCTATCTCTTGTTCTGTCCTCACAACCACCACTTCATCCTCCATTACAGCCAAGGCCTGAACCTGCCAGAAGGAACCCTGAGATCAAAGGTAAGGAACCGGGGAGCTAACACTCTAATCCCATCGGGAGCGGGTCGGAACCCTGTTCACACACATGTATACCCTATCTCCTGCAGCCAGGGGGTGGGGGAAGTGCTGTTACACTAGTATAAAAAAAAAAAAACAACAACAACAATTTGAGAACACAGCAAAAGAAAATTGCACAAAAAAAAAGGAAAGGAGAAAACAGCTGATCAGAACATCCGCTCTCTGAATTGGTTACTCTTTTTTTTGCGATTTCATGTAATATATCCCTGGATCTCTGCAATTACTTTTGTCTAATTTACTATATGAGGATCACTCTTTATCAATGTTGGACTACATTGTTGAAAGAGAAGCTGTTTTAAAAAAGTGTTGATGAGTAAATGCAGTAGTGTCATTAGTAGTGTGCTTTACCAGTCAGAATGCGTGTTGACTTTGCAGTCTCCCTGTATAAATGTACTTATTTTTGCGTCGTACCTGACAATTTTTTTTCTTTCTGAAACTATCAAGAGAATATTGAGGCCATTTATAAAGCCACCGTTCATTTGTTTTAGGAGGGCCCCACGGATGACAAAGCAGGGATAATGTAAGTCAGGATTACGGTATCTGTGTATACAAAAATAGTTACATTATATACTAATAGGTAATTACAGCGGAAGTCCGTGCTAGTGCTGTCCCAATGTGTTTTAAAGTAGAACTGCTAGACTCTTGCTGCCAACCGCTTGGAGAACTACCCGATCTCCTGTAATATGAGCCCCCCAATGGGAGCTCACAATGGGATACAAACAAAAAGAGAGCGGAAAAGGCGCACTGAGAAGCAGTATAAATTTATGATAAAAAATAGTCCCATGAGTGGACTAAACAGTGCAATAAAATAATGTGAATTTACAACTATCTAATAGATGAATGGTGGGAACCGGGAGATCCAGAAGTATAGCCTGAGCACAGATGATACAGGTCCGGACCCGTGATGCTCCGTCGGCTGAAAATTCCTCTGTGTTACCTGTTCCATCTCCACCATTAGGCGCTCATGTCGCAGCCCCTCGTGACCTCAACGTGTTTCGCACTGCGTGCTGCGTGCTCCTGATAAAGCACGCAGTGCAAAACACATTGAGGTCACGAGGGGCTGGGATGGAAGCGCCAAATGGTGGACAGTGAAACCGGTAGCAGAGAGACTAAGTAAACTTAGAGGAATCACTTAGAAATTCATTCTTTCTATCTCTCACCCCGTAACAGAATTAAAAGTAACCTCCACAAGCACTGCCTTAAATAAGATTAGTGCAGGGAAAACTAATAAATATAATTATTTTACAGTTTTAACCTGTGTAACCCCCTTTGGAATTACCAAGGCTCTAAGGGGTTAACTGTATGGACCCACACAGAGAAACGCCCCTTTCCCATTACATTACATGGTGCTAGGGGTGACTTAGCAGATGTTGAGCCCCACACACTCCTGCCTGGGGACAGTAACATCACAAGACATATATATAGAGAGGGGGAAGCTTCTGGAAGCCAGATTTTTGGAGGAGACACAGAGGAGGGATCTCACTGTATATAGTATGTAAGTGTTCAATGTATATGATAGGATCCCTTCTGTTATTGTTTGACAGCTAGGGGAAGTGTCCTGATTACATAGAGGCCTTAAGAATGGTTTTATGCTACTCTCTGGATCCATATAGCGGCAGCCTATGCCCTGAGGGGGATCCACAGTGTACAGCCCCACGGGATAGTCGGAACAGCCCCATTGAAGGGTCCATAGCTGGCCCTACTCCAAATCGTCACAAGGTGGCATGCAGTGCCCATGAGAGGGACACGGATTACCCAGAGATGGAGAGTAAGGCCCGCTCACACAGCACCCAACATGACGTGCGCCCACTTACATGTGCGCGCGTCCGTCACAGATTCCTGGCGGACAATGGTAGTTTTCAGTATTGAAATTACCATTGGCTGTAAAGTGCGGTGTCGACACCGCTGCAGTCGTGGGAGTCTTTTCAATCTGTGATTTCTGGCTGCAGCAACGTGACGTCAATTTCAGCAGCCAATCAATGTAGCTTGTTTTTCTCCTTTTCGTGTATGCATTGAAATCGTGTAAAATGTTTAACTTCCCTGTGCCCAATAAGTGTTTTGGAGCAGCTCAGTGGCATAACATAAATAACAAAAGAAGACAAGTCTAATAATGCTAAATAAATATATATTGTAAAAGTAAAAACATCTCTTCATTTGCTGACGTTGATTCGACCGGACCTGCCCTGACCCCATCCACCCGACTAATGTGAGTTCTTTTTTAGGCTTCTTCCCCTGTGGGCTCTTCTCCCGATTCTGGGTGGCTCTGGGCAGAGGCCCCCTCCTTCATACCCCCTGGTCCCCGCTGCGGCTTTTAGACCAGGACACAGGATGTCGCCTTGTGTCGGATCATTCCGTCTGCTGGGGATGATCACACATAGCCCAACAGACAGAGGCGCGCACATGAGGACGTGCGCACGCTGCGTCGCGAAGTCCCCAGTATGAACGCGGTCTAACACAAAGCCCAACAGGGGCCCTAAAGAGATGAAGCTCTACCAAATAATTCCAGAAGAGGGCTCTATTAGATAACAATGGGGATCAAGCCTCAGCACCTCCCTAGTGGGTCGAGATAGGGGCAGCTAGGGAAGTAGGTTCAGACACCTCCAGGAAGAATGCAGTTATGTCTATACCAAGTTCCCAGTGTACAAGGATGTAACTAATAAAGATGCTGTTGGATGAATAAAGTTCCTGGTGCCCATCCTTGCTGTCTCATCGAAGCCAACATCCTGACGAGATAATCACATTTGAGAAAGCTATTAAAGACATTGATGTAAACTCCCTAGGAGCCGGGCAGGGAGGGTTACACCTGGAATGCTCTTTTATCAAATTGCTCACTACATCTCTCAAAATATGGCCAGGATACAATGTACTCAGTCAGAAGGCCAAAAAATAATGAAGAATTTGTATTTCATTCAATCTTATGAAAGTGTCTCAAGAGTCTTTAGAAATATTGTGGCATTCGCACACATGCCCAAATAAACAACTATTTTCCCTGCCTTATTGGCAGTGTTTTGGGGAGGTAGAGATGAAAACACACAGCCAGAGGAACTAGGAGATTTTGACATTTAAACAAGTTAGATTTTCCCCCATTTTTACGCAATCTGAAAATGTGTGTTTCTGTCATTGTGAATTATTTATTGTGTTGTTTCTTATTTGTCTGTAAGTGAGAGTGGTGCTCTGTGTGGTTGTGTTTTCGTCATTAATTGCGTTAGTATTTGATCTACTTAATTCTGAAATGTAAGGGATCGGGGGACACGTGCCTTACAGCAGGTCCCCGTCACCCCGGCTCCCAGTACTGCCGCTCGTCCCAGGCCCCCTCCCCGCCAGCTCCTCCGCGGCACACGCCGCCTCCGCCCACACGCTGCCGGGGTGCGCGCGCGGGAGTGTTACAGGGTGCGCGCGCACCCGTCCTCTTCTACACTCCTCCTGCAGCCTTGGCTCCACCTCCCATCAGCTGGAGGCTATTCCCACTAGGGAACACCACACCAGGCATCGAAACCTATTCCTGGGACCGCTCAGTCAAGCCCCCGCTCCACCTCTTGCTCCCATTGGTTCTCCAACATTTATAGTTCCTGTCTGCCCTCTCCTTCCTCGCTCTGCATAGTTTTCCTGTGGCTCTTGTAGTACGGAGGTCTATGCCTGGCTCTCTTTTGTGTTGCAGCTCTCTCTCCAGTCCCAGCCCTCGTTTGATACCCTTGGATTTGATCTCGGCTCTCGTTAGACGTCGTGTACCTCGCTACTCCCTGAACTCGGCTTTGGACCTCACTACGCTGCACTCTCCTGCCCTTGACCTATGGCTTTCGGATCTCTACCTTCGGACCTCTGACGCTCCGGACGCGGCAAGTATCAAGCTAACCCTTTCTCACCAGACCTGGCAACGCATCTTACCACACTCCGGGCATGCCCTCACTGCTGTGGGTGCGTGTTATACCCTTACCCACCTCAGGACTGGGGACTGGCCAGGTCTGCGGGCAGTCAAGCGTTACATTATGCAGAGCCCACCAAATGCAGACACCCCTGAGGTGGGCCAAGGTGTGTCCATGGAACACTGGCAATTCCTGAGTGATCAAGTAATGGCCATGGCACAGCAGCTTTCAAACCTCTCCCTGCGGGACCCGCCAGCTGCACCGTCCCCTCCTGCCCCAGTACCTATGGGCGTCTCGGAGCCACGTATTCCACCACCCAACTGGTATGCCGGAGATCCCCTTACTTGCCGAGGATTCCTGAACCAATGTGACGTCTAGTTCGAGATGTCCCTGTCTCGGTTTCCCACAGATTGCTCCAAGGTGGCCTATATCTATGCCCTGCTGACGGGCGACGCTCTCGCTTGGGCTTCGCCTCTCTGGGAACACAGATCAGAAATAACGCAGGATTTCCCCAGATTTCTGCGAGAATTCCAGCAAGTCTTTGATACGCCAGCGCGTAGGGAGACTGCTGCTTCTTCCTTGTTTCATCTCTCCCAGGGTCGCAGGTCGGCTGCAAGATATGCGGTGGAGTTCCACACAATCGTTGCAGAGATTCGGTGGAATGATGAGGCCCTTTCTGCGGCATACTGGCAGGGATTGTCTGAATCCCTCAAGGACGATCTGGCAGCTCATGCTCGTCCCTCTTCTTTGGAGGATCTCATCACCCTTAGCATCCGGGTGGACCAGCGCATTCAAGATAGATGCCAGGAGCGCCAGCGTCCCTGATTTATGCCGCCCACGGCTGCTTCTCCTAGGTCTCCTCCCTTGGCCCTTCCAGCATTGGACGCCCCTGAGCCGATGCAGATCGGTAGTCAACAGCTCAGGACCGCTGAAAGAACACACCGCCGAAATGAGGGCCTCTGCTTCTACTGTGGTTCCCCGGATCACCAAGTACGTCACTGCCACCTGAGACCGGGAAATGAGAACGCCCAGTAAAGTTTGAGGGGCTTTTACTGGGTACCATCTCTCCTTGCCCCTCTCCTCCCAAAGAGCTCCCAAAGAGAATTCTTTTGCCTATAACACTCGAGGATCCCAATGTCTGGGTAGCTGTCGCAGCATTCATCGACTCCGGGTCTGGTGGCAACTTCCTGGATCACGACTATGCCTGCAACAACCAAATCCCGTTAGTCAAGAAGAGGGTACCCATCGGCCTTGAGGCTATGTAACTGTACTTGTAACCATGTATTATTTGTTTTACTCTGTGCCCAGGACATACTTGAAAACGAGAGGTAACTCTCAATGTATTACTTCCTGGTAAAATATTTTATAAATAAAATATAAATAAATAAATATTGACGGCCAACCTCTACGACCAGCGTTCATTATCTGGGAATCTGTTCCCCTCACACTCACCACCGCGGACGGCCACACTGAGGTCATCATCTTCGATGTCTTCCACTCACCTACAGTCCAGGTCATTTTGGGATTGCCGTGGCTCCAGCTTCACAACCCGCGTGTCGATTGGACGGACGAATTGCCGATCCAGTGGGGTCCTACCATGAAGGAGGCTGTCATACCCCCCGTTACCATGCTCGCTGGCCTCGACACTTTGTTACCACCTCTCTCTACCCTTCCAGAAGTATACCGGGATTTCTTGGATGTCTTCAACAAGACCCAGGCTGAGGTTCTGCGGCCTCATCGTTCGTATGACTGCCCCATAGAATTAATTCCTGGAGCCACACTCCCTAAGTCTAAATCGTATCCCCTCTCCGTGCCTGAGACCGAGGCTATGACGACTTACATCCAGGAGAACCTCAAGAGAGGCTTTATTCGGAACTCCACTTCCCCGGCCGGGGCAGGGTTCTTCTTCGTGAAGAAAAAGGATGGCTCCTTAAGACCCTGTATCGACTTTCGTGGGCTTAACAAAATCACAGTTAAAAACCGGTACCCTCTTCCCCTAATTTCGGAACTCTTTGACCGGCTCCAAGGAGCCTCTGTATTCTCCAAATTTGACCTGAGAGGAGCTTACAATCTAATCCGAATACGGGAGGGTGACGAGTGGAAGACTGCATTCAACATACGCACGGGCCATTATGAATATCTCGTGATGCCGTTTGGCCTCTGTAACGCCCCAGCTGTCTACCAAGAATTTATGAATTACATCTTCCGGGACATTTTGGGTAATTTCGTCATAGTATACCTAGATGACATCCTCATTTTCTCCAGAAACCTTGAGGAGCACTTACATCATACCAGGCGGTCCTCGCTCGGCTTCTCGCAAATAGCCTCTACGCAAAGATGGAGAAATGTCTCTTCTACCGATCATCCACAGCCTTCCTAGGCTATATAATTTCCGACAAAGGCTTCACCATGGATCCTGAGAATTTGAAGGCTGTTCTAGACTGGCCATTACCGAATTCCCTAAAAGCCGACCAGCGTTTCCTTGGGTTCTCAAACTACTATCGGAAATGTATCCGTAATTTTTCCACTATTGCTCTGCCCATTACCGCTCTTACCAAGAAAGGGGCTGACCCATCAGCATGGTCCCCTGATGCCATCAAAGCCTTCGAGTTCCTCAAAAGAGCCTTCATCTCCGCCCCCATCCTTCTTCACCCGGACACATCTCTTCCCTTTACCCTTGAAGTTGACGCTTCCGATGTTGGAGCTGGGGCAGTGATCTTGCAAAGCTCCTCACCTCAAGAAAAACTCCATCCTTGTGGTTTCTTTTTAAGGAAATTCTCTTCGGCCGAGAGAAATTATGATGTCGGGAACCGAGAACTCTTGGCAATCAAGTTAGCCTTGCAAGAATGGAGACACCTCCTCGATGGTACCAAAGAGCCAGTGGCAATTCTCACCGATCACAAAAACTTATTGTACATTGAGGGGGCTCCTCTTCTGGGATCCCGTCAAGCACGTTGGGCACTTTTTTTCTCCTGATTCAATGACACGATTTCGCATATTTCTGGTACCAAGAATATTAAGGCCGCACTTTCACGCCAGTTCTCTACTGAGGAGAGATCTAATGAACCTTCGGAGACCATTCTGCCTGCCAAATACATAATTTCTGCCAATACTTTTGATATCCTGGATGAGATCACCAAAGCCCAGGCTCATATCCCTAGGAGAATAAAGGTGCCAGAAGGACGTCTGTATGCTGCTCCACATTTTTGCCCCAAGATCCTGGAGTGGGGGCATTCTTCCAGATCGGCTGGCCACCCGGGCTTCAAAAGGACACTGGATTTAATCAAATGGACCTTTTGGTGGCCTAAAATGAGCAAAGACATTTTTGATTTCACGAGAGCTTGTCCGGTGTGCGCTCAGAGTAAGTTCGCCCGACACAAACCATCTGGGCTTCTCCTGCCCCTTCCCATCCCTGAACGTCCTTGGAAACATATATCCATGGACTTTATTGTGGAACTCCCACCCTCTAAAGGGATGAATACGATTCTTGTAGTAGTGGACAGATTTTCTAAGCACACACACTTTGTACCCCTCAAGGGTCTTCCCAATTCGGCTACCTTGGCCGACGTATTTTATAAAGAAATTTTCAGGCTACACGGCATTCCACTCACCATTGTCGCGGACAGGGGCACACAATTCATTTCTAAGTTTAGGCGAGCATTTTCTCAGAGACTTGGCATATCCCTCCTCTTCTCCTCGGGTTATCACCCACAGACCAACAGCCAGATGGAGAGAATGAACCAGACTTTGGAGCAGTATCTTAGATATTTCGTGTTGGAATCTCAAGACAACTGGATAGATCTATTACCCTGGGCGGAGTTCACGATTAATTCGCTGAGGAATGAATCCACGCAAGAGTCGCCTTTCTTCATTAATTATGGGTTCCACGCTAGCCGTCTTCCTCTCTATTCCATTCCGTCTGGTGTACCGGCAGCAGATATCAAAGTCTCTAATTTACAAGACTCCTGGAAGAGGATCCAAAAAGCCTTGCAAGGGGCCGTCCGAAAACAGAATGCTCAAGCGGATCGGCGACGTCAGGTAGCACCGGAGTATAAACCTGGGGACAGAGTCTGGCTTTCCTCTAAAAATATCAAGCTTAAAACTCCTTCTCAGAAGCTGGCGCCCAGATTCTTGGGTCCATTCAAGGTCCTCGAACGGATCAACCCGGTAGCGTATCGGCTTTTGCTACCTCCCACCATGAGGATACCCAGAGTGTTCCACGTTTCCCTCCTGAAACACTTCTTCCAGAATGTATATTTTCCGGACTGTCCTCATAGACCCAACCCAGTCGTGATACAGGGGCAACAAGAATTTGAAGTCCTGTCCATTCTCGATTCACGACTTTCCAGGGGAAACTTCAATTCCTCGTTCATTGGAAGGGATATGGTCTGGAGGAACGTTCTTGGGTACTTTGTCATCACATTCACGCCCCAGCTCTACTTAAGCAATTTCATCGGAAATTTCCTCATAAACCTTGGGAGGATCGTCCGGAGTCCGATCCTCAAGGGGAGGTACTGTAAGGGATCGGGGGACACGCGCCTTACAGCTGGTCCCCGTCACCCCGGCTCCCAGTACTGCCGCTCGTCCCAGGCCCCCTCCCCGCCAGCTCCTTACCCGCTCCGCTCCTCCGTGGCACACACCGCCTCCGCCCACACACTGCCGGGGCGCGCGCGCGGGGGTGTTACAGGGCGCGCGCGCACCTGTCCTCTTCTACACTCCTCCTGCAGCCTTGGCTCCACCTCCCATCAGCTGGAGGCTATTCCCACTAGGGAACACCACACCAGGCATCTAAACCTATCCCTGGGACCGCTCAGTCAAGCCCCCGCTCCACCTCTTGCTCCCATTTGTTCTCCAACATTTATAGTTCCTGTCTGCCCTCTCCTTCCTCGCTCTGCATAGTTTTCCTGTGGCTCTTGTAGTACAGAGGTCTATGCCTGGCTCTCTTTTGTGTTGCAGCTCTCTCTCCAGTCCCAGCCCTCGTTTGATACCCTTGGATTTGATCTCGGCTCTCGTTAGACGTCGTGTACCTCGCTACTCCCTGAACTCGGCTTTGGACCTCACTACTCTGCTCTCTCCTGCCCTTGACCTATGGCTTTCGGATCTCTACCTTCGGACCTCTGACGCCCCGGACGCGGCAAGTATCAGGCTAACCCTTTCTACCAGACCTGGCAACGCATCTTACCACACTCCGGGCACGCCCTCACTGCTGTGGGTGCGTGTTATACCCTTACCCACCTCAGTACTGGGGACTGGCCAGGTCTGCGGGCAGTCAAGCGTTACATGAAATTAGGGGAGTGATTGTATTTATGGAAACTGTCTGATAGAGTGAGATTAAGACACTCTCTAGTAGAAGAGCAGGGAGAGATTGGTGTAGTAGAGGAGTCGAATAGCGGGGGTACAATGAAAAATTTGAGTAGGAGATATGTTGGGATTGAAGAGTAGAGGAGTAATGTAAGTAGTGCAGTGGAAGAGTAGTGACGGAGTGAACGGTGGTGGTGCAGTAATGGAAGAAGGAAAGATGGGGTCAATCATATGTTTGAGATACATCAGAATAGAGTTGGACAGGAGAAGTGAAAAAGTGGAAGGGTAGAGAGACCACAAGGGTGAGGAAAGATCTCCAGGAATCTGACACTATGTCAGACCTTTGAAGGAACACACGTCACAGGGTCATCAGGAATGAGAGGATAAAGGAAAACAATTTCACAGAGAATGTAAATTACGTCCCATTCACCAAAGTTTTTGACAATAATTCAAAGTTAGTTGGGAAGGAGGCACCCATAACTTCTAGGTTTGTAGTATGCA
Organism: Ascaphus truei; assembly: GCF_040206685.1. NCBI lineage: Eukaryota > Metazoa > Chordata > Amphibia > Anura > Ascaphidae > Ascaphus > Ascaphus truei. The sequence continues at coordinate 67,672,758 of NC_134483.1, forward strand.
ATCCTTTTTACCAGCTCAAAAATGTACCAGTCATGTTACCATATGCCAGAAACGCCTGCCTCATCTATACAATAGTCTGTATCTTACATTAGTAGAATTCACACCATAAGCATGTCTCAAAACCGCTAATGCGTGTTCCAAGCTGCTACAAATCCTAGAAAAAGATAAGCAAATGTTTCCACCTGATGGTAAGATATTTATACATGACAGCCGCCTCCTGTCCATATTAGCAATGTTGCTACACCAGAAGCTTCAGACTCACATATACAAGTACAATGAGCAACTCCTATTCTACACAGGTATTATGAAAAAGGCAATCAGCACTACTAGTGATTATGATTTTTCGTATGGAAAAGACAATGATGGATGGATGGGCACTTTCTAATATCATACAGCCTGTGGCCATCTTGAATCCCGTCATTGTATTTTTAATCAATTCCTTATTGGTATTGTTTTGGCTTAACATCTGCATTAAGACATTGTGATTGAAGTAAAGGTTTTATTTTTACATCTATATTAAATTGTCCCCTCTGTGAGTCTCTTGCTGCCAGTTACAAGTCTGAAATCTATCTGACCATTTATAATATTTATTTTCTTGTATTCAAACAATACATTTGCAGAGAAGCAGAAAGTACAACCATGCAGGGAATTTGGCATTGAATTTGGTCCCCCCACCCCCAAAATGAACAATTAATAGTGAGATCATAAGAGATTGTATCATCACACGCAATTTATTCAGTCTCGCAATAATTTTGAGTTTAACGAAAGGAAGATTAACAGTAAATCATTAGTTACTGCAGTGGTTCATTGACTAGCCACACCACCAAGGAAAGAATTATATCAGCTGAGTGATGAGCTAACCCAGAGGTGCTCAACTCCAGTCCTCAAGACCCCCCAACAGGTCAGGTTTTCAGGATATCCCAGCTTCCGCACAGGTGGCTCAGTCAGAGGCTCAGTTGAAGAATGAGCCTGATTGAGCCACCTGTACCGAAGCAAACTGATTGAGCCACCTGTGCTGATGCTGGGATTTCCTGAAAATCTGACCTGTTGGGTAAGCTTAAGGACTGGAGTTGAGCGCTCCTGAGCGAACCTATGAAAAATGTATATGCACACCTAGAGTAATCTATTGTCTCGCAGGTTCAAAAGCAATAAAAAAAGAATAATAACACTTAAGATATGAAATGAACACTTCTCTGTTTATTTACATATATTTTAATGTACTCCCTTCTTCTTTGTCATGTATTCATCACACCATGACAGTATATAATAATTGGGTTTTCTGACAAAAAAGAAAAACTGTGCCTGCGACTCAATCAATTATAATAGACACCAGCGTGCAAGTCCTTGTTTCTAAAAATAACGTTTGACACTAAATATAGAGACATAGACATTGATGGCAGATAAGAACCGCTAGACTCACGCAGTCTGCCCACTTTCCTATTCGTTGTAAAACATCACACTATTAAGATTCTTTCCTTGATACTGACAATCTATTCTGTAATGCTGAGCAAAACTATGTGATGGTATCCGTGCTGAAGCTTTACGAGTTTCTGCAAGCAGAGCCTCGTGTTCTTACCCCTATTGATGCTACATTTTATGTTGTTGAATGTAACTTGAGTTTTGTACATATTTGGCTGTTCTGCTTTGTAGTGAGTTTCATTTACAGCGCTTTTCAAGTTGACAAAAAATAAATAAAGATGTTGCCTGGCATCTTTTTCCGATGTGCTATTAATTACAAAAAGATTCAGTTATTGGCATTTCAAAATGTGCAATTACTTTTCTTCATTACTCTTTGGATCTCAACAAAATGAAACCATATAACATCTTTATTTCAGGCAATAAGATGAGACACTTTCCCTCCTGAAGTGCCATTGTGGTTCTGTATTAAGAAGACATGGATGTTTTTCTCCATACATTGCTCTCATCCTATCCCCTTTATTTGCTATTAATATTGCGATAGTTCTGGTTCTTGAGGGAGGAAGGGTTAATACACTGTCTGAATGATTTCGGTTAATTGGTGGTGTGGTTGAGAGAGCAGTAACTAGAAAGGAATGCTAAGAAATCCCAAATCATGCGTCATAAATATTAAGGCAACAACTCATACTACGTGCTTTATTTTTTTCCATTTTGATCTTTTATGTAATACCAAATCTGAGGGTCCCTGGAGATATTCCTACTTGTATCTACCATAGAAACATAATAGTTCGATTTTTTATTTATTTATTCTATATATAAAAAATGTTTTACCAGGAAGTAATACATTGAGAGTAACCTCTCGTTTGCAAGTATGTCCTGGGCACAGAGTTATAACAATACATGGTTACATTAAAGCTGCAATTCAAGCTGTCGTTTAAAAATAATAATAATACATTTCATTCAATATGTGCATCAATACAATCTACACAATGACAAGTGATTAGCTAAGTTGCCATTCGATTCATTCTCATGTGATCGATCAGTGAATATTTGGCTTGCGGTTCACTAAATGCATCTTGGGTCCTCTTCTGCTACACTGACAGCCAAAGTTCTGTGAGGAAGATCATGTGACCAGGCAGGCACTAGATTCAATTTATTCACTGCTAGAGAGAGGGCAGGGCTCAAAAAGGTGATGCTGTTTCAGAAGGGGAAGGGGATGTGACTTTGTAAATGGTTGCTATAAGAACAAAAATGCTTGTTACATGAGAATACATTCAAAATTACTTTAAAATTGTTCATTTTTTAAATGCTACAAGTAGTTTCTCATAGTACAGAACTGATTTATTAAAAAAAAAAACACATGTAGGATAATGCTTAAACTGCAGCTTTAAAAGAATTGAGGTTATACATTCAATTCACAGACATTTCATGGACAGAAAGAGTTGGCAAATTGGGTACTGGGGATAAAAGGGCTGGTGAGTTTCAAATTTAAAAAGAGAAGCTTTAATATCACCAAACATCAGCGAACGGCAGCAAATGGCTCACACCCTTTAGGTGTGTCCAGCTCACACCCTTTAGGTGTGTCCAAAGGCTGTCCACCAATCGACAGTTTCCGCATGATTAGATTACTATTTGCCTTTCTATTGGTGATCCTTGCAGCCATATTGCTTTTATTTTCTCATTTTACCAGATGTGAAACATCATGTGAATCTGTGGATCCCTATTGCTCCGACCACCATGGGTAAATTCTGGTTCAGGTAAAAATTGATTGGGATGGGCAGATTACTGAGTTCTGGAAGCCCGATCTCCAGCATATCATAAAGAAAGTAGAAGTGGTTTAAAGCAGAAAACCACATGTAAAGTAGAAAACGTATCTGGAAAGACGCATGGTCCTCAATATGTACACCATCGCATGAAAGAGGCAATCCAAGGCGGTGGATTATTTTGTGAATTCACACCTTGTGAATTTCAGCTTTCCGGCACCCCTTCTTCCGGAGATACTTATCTGCGAATTGGGTGCCGGTAGCTGCTCTCCTCGACTACCAGGGTTCACAATATGTCCTCTGTTCAGAGATTTTATGTCTTGCGGGCCAATAGGAAGTCATGATGTCATTGTTGCGGCTTCCTATTGGCCATGTGACATGGGAGCTTCAAACTTGGAAGCCCTGCTTGCTTAGGCCTCGGATACAGTACAGGTGTGCACGCGCGACGGAGCTCATAACGTCAAGCACGCCTGTACTAGAAGTGATCCGCGGTCTGTAGGTTTGCGTGATGGGTGGGCGTGGCAAAAGCATGCCGAAGGCATACCCATGACGTCACATGAGCCGGCCTCTCGTGCACGCGTGCGCACACTCGATGGCCACGCACATTGCCTTGTGGCCTTTTGTTTTCGGCGTGCACGATGTCGCTCGCGCCGTCCCTCATACTATGGACTCGGGTTTAGCTGGAGCAGCTGCCGGCACCTACTTCACAGGTATCTCCGGAATTAGGGGTCCCGAAGCTGAAATGAACGGGGTTCAGCTCCGGAGACCCCCTGCATCAAATCAATATATAAAAAAAAACAATTTACAAATAAAAATTGCCGTCTTGGATTGCTCCTTGAAGAAAGGAACGAGGGCTAAGAAAAAAACTTTCCAATACGCCAAGGAAATGACTTATTACACAATGTATGCATTTTTCAGATAAATGGAATGCTAAAGCAAAACGTCAGGAACTGAAGTTGGAGAGTTCTTGGCTCAGTGAAATGTGTCGTAGAGCTTCTTTGTTGAAATTGTAGTGAATTTATGGAACAGTCTCTCAGCAGAAGTTTTGGAAGCTACAGTAATACAGTGCAGGAAGTAAAAACTACTTGGGATTGACCCATGGGTATCCGTTGTGTTTTTGTAGCTCTATAAAGAAGCGAGGGAGCAAATAGGATTTGGGGTTCTGGAGGAACATTACTGGTCCTTACCTGGAACGAACGTCTGTGTTTCTATTTGAATAAAATTAAGGCATCTTCAGTGGCACAGCTTGTAGTAAGTACATCCTCATACTGTATATGACAAATTATGAGAATACCTCAGTGGATTGTTTGACAAAACAACAAAACTGTTAATAATTCTGCGTGACCTTTGACATTTGCATTTAATCACACTAAGAAACCTAACAAACGTTACATACAACAATAACATTGTATGTCGAAAGAGTAGATATATGTTAAGATAGGAAGGAGGTCCTTGCCTCCCTCACACAGGCTAACCAATAAAATCACACAGAAAATAAATATAAGTTGTGAAATAACATATACATTAAGCAAAGAAAATGTAGAAACTAGTGAATTTAGAAATCCTGCAACGGCTGTCACACCACATAAAATCCTATTCTTACTTATCATATAGTCATTAAACTGCAGGCAAGGATTCTGGGTGATAACATGCAAATGATCACACTAAGCCTAAAAAATTAATGTCATGATAAAAAAGTTGCGACAAAAAGGGCAGTCATCAAACATTTTAATTGTTTAGTAAAACAGAGCCACGAGTCTTTGTCCTATAGCAATCACCCCCCCCCCCCCCATTCCCTTGCACTTAAATCACAAGTAATTGCATTTCATTTTGACCAATTTTAGGAGGAATTAATATCCTGAGTAATTGTAAATGTACATGTATCATACATCCCAGTCTGAGTAAATGGAAGGAGGGAGACACATGGAGAAAGGAGTGGACGCGTGGAGTAAAAGGAGGTTAACACGATACAGTATGTGGAAAGGGAGGAAGATGAAAGGGACCCATGAGAAAGGAGTAGGAACATGGGGGGATATGTAGGTGTAGCCCTGGGTAGTTTTGGGGCTATAGTTCTGTCCTCCTCCTGGCAGTAATACCTGGTAATGGCAGGTTTTCCCGGAGTAATCATGGGTTTTCCCCACACATGCAGTGCAGTGAGTCAGTGAATGTAGTGTCATCAGGCCTTGTGTCCAATTAGAGGCACAGGGGTGATGCCTACTGGAGCTTACTTAATGTACTGTAACTTCCTATTTAGTCAGTCTGTCCCTACCGTGAGAGGGGCAAGGTTACACGTACAAAGCTGTCAGGGCTCTGGCAGGCTTGAGGCCTCCCTCTGGGGAGTGTGGGTCAACCAATACCTCTTATCCCACCACGGGATAGGGGAAGAGCAAGAACCACTCTTGGTGCCCTTGGCCGGGACTGAGTTCAGGGACATCCTGAAGGTGAAGATCCTTCTATCTGCTGTGATTTGTGCTGCTGAATAGGGAAGACCAAATAAAGAGCTGCTGCATTTTACCTATACCTTCCTGTCTGAGACAGAAGTATATTGGGAGGAAGGGGGAGAGTTATTTTGCAGATAATTCACCCCATACAGCTGGGGGCTGCACAAGATGGAGGCGCTGCACTTGTAAATAGAATTCAGGCACAACACCAGAAGCCTGTCCTGTTATTCCCATCTACCATCAGGCGGAAGACTCAGGGCCTCCTGTTACTAGCAGGTATGCACCACTCAGACCGATGTAACCAGAGCAGTATTTCCCCTAGGAGACCCTATGCTCGATTGAGTGGGGGAAACAGGGTTACATAGGGAACAGAACACATTAGAAAGGAGGTGACACAAGACATATATGGGGTAGGAGGGTAACATGTGAGGATATATGCAAATGTTTGTGAGTTGTGAGGTTGCTATCCCATTGTTGGAATGCAGTCAGTCTAAACCTGATCAAACACAGGGCCATTTGGGGGGGGGGGGAGGAGAGAGAATTGGGAGCTGAGTATAGCCACCTTTTTATAGGAATCAAACTCCAGTGTTTATGAAATTATTAGGAGTAGGGATAAATATCCGTTTGTGAGTAGATCAAATCATTTTTCAACACCATTTCTTAACTTAAAGCTAAATTATATATTGAAGTTTACAAAAAAAAGCAACTTCTCTTTCCTTAGCGTTTAAACACCATTTCCCCTACGAAAACACTACTGATTTAAAATTATATTGCAGTCATGTTATGGGTTGTTTGTTGTTACACTAAATACAGAATCTAAACAGATGGAGACAATCCCACCGGTGTGGCATTAGCATGAAGTAAACTCTAGCAGTGTTTGCAACTACTACCTGTGTGCCTCCATCTTTTTAGATTTTGTTAAATATATATATACAGGGTATTAAAATAATAAAGAAAACGCACACTGGAACCTGTGTCGAGTGTAGTATACACTCTGGATCGTAATGATATCAGGAAACGATGAATATATGATTCATCAAATACCTGTGACGGTCCTTAAGTACAATGGATCCGCATAAATTGGTAATTAAGGGGAAGAGAGGATATGATCAATTGGCTACAAATTCTGTGTGCTCACACTGCAGACAGTTTGACCTGTAGTAAACGCTTTTGTTTGCCTTTATACAGGTGATGATGCCTGTGACTTGCCTAGTTGATGGCTGTCATGCTGTACAGTGGATATGCTGATAGCAGAGTGGTTTGGACTGCAGATCACACGTATATTGCAGGCATAAATAAAGTGGAGCTTGAAATGAGTAAAAGTATCAGCTTGTATGCAGTGTTGGACTTAAATTCCTAAATTAGGAATTTAAGTAGAACACTGCATACAAGCTGATACTTTTACGACATCCATCAGCTCGGCAGCTCACAGGCGTCATCACCTGTATAAAGATCCAGTGTGTTTTAGTTTATTGTGAAGTATTAAAGTTTATTTGGAATTTTATCACAAATCATTCAGAGTGTGAGCCAGAGTGCCACAATTTGGGTTACTTATCCTTATATATTCTCTCACTATCTATTACTTACCCAAAAGCACCGCCCACAACCTACATATAGCAAAAGCGGGGGTTCCCTATCTGACTCTAACGATCTATATATATATATGGTGATGGTTATTGCAAAATACAGCCAACTGAGCACAGGAATCACTCCCAGAAGAAGCCACTTCTGGCGAAACGGTTGTCAGGGTGTTGTTCGTGCTGCAGACCCAAGCCTCCCAAGCTTCTCTACTTTTGTCCCTGACCAGACCAGATGCAACAAAAGATCCCACTAAGGATGCGGATGGAGATCTGGATGTCCCGGCTAACCTAGAGGTGGACGCAGATGTGAATTCAGTGATTGGTGAATTGTGGGACCGGTAGATATATATAGATAACCGGAGTTGCCCCCACCTTTCATGCTTGATAATTATATCCTTGGCCATATGAGTGATTCAAGCCACAGAATTGATGTGCCTATCTGTATATCCTCTGCTAATCTCTAGTCCACATACTGGATGCTCATGGGACTCTGCGGTGAAGCATTTAACATGTACATCAGCTGATTATGCTCTTCAACTCTTGGACCTGCTCACATATGTGCAAATGTGACTGCTATTTTTGCACTATTTCATGCCCAGCTTACTTACATCATTACCTGGACACTATATGATAGTTATTTTGGCTCAACAGCTATTTTTTTCATCACGTGTATCAGCAATATACACCCATATACTATCTTAGTGTTCAATGGCCTTCTTTTTGTGCTATTACCTGGTTTATTTAGGACAGTTACTCTTGGCTATGTAGCCTTTAATATTACCCAGTCAATCTGTATGCAATAACAATTGTATTCTATTAGGGTTTTTTTGAGTCCTGTTCCAGTTGGTACTCTCCATTTTTCACTTATTTTTCATCCAAGGTGTATTTGGACTGCCCATTCTATAAGACTAACATGGGATCTGTTTGATCTCTATGATTGTCCAGGTATTATCACTTATTATTTACCTTGCTGTACATTTATTTTTCGGATATTTAAGTGAGTGTTTCTAGTTTTGTTAGTAGCATTTTCAGTTTCTGTTGTATTTATATTATGTTGGGTTGGCTTTTTAGTTAGTCTCAGCTAGATTTGAATCTGCCTTTTTATTATTTTTTGTGCTTTATTCATTGGTTAATACATTTGTTTTTGATTATTTTTGATTTTCAGGGTGCTTATTTTGGGAGTTTCGTTTCTGTGGTTATATATATATATATATATATATATATATATATATATATACAGTGTACGACAAACCTATACATTTGCACGCCCCGGGTGAGTGGATTTAACCTCGTGGCGAGCTCCTATTGGCCCAAGCAGCACACGTGTAGTACTAGGTGGCGAGTAGATTTTTTTGTTCGGCGAGTAGATTTTTTGGTGATTTGTCGACCACTGTGTATATATATATCTGCAATACTCATATATATATACACACACACACAAAGACTTTCAAGGGTTCTAGACACAAAACGTATAAATAAGACGTATTGCAGATGAGTGGCACTCCCTGAAAATCAGTCATGTTTGAAAGGACTGCTGCATTATTAATGTTTGTATCAGTCCTGGCCACAGCTTTAACATTAAGGGCTTTATTTACTAAACAGTACTACTCCATAGGTCACCTTCCTGCACGGTTTAGGAAATATGGCCTTATATGGCCCATTCAAGTGGCTGTTGTTTCTGGGGCTGGAAGGTGTCCTGTGGATGTAGCACATGTATCCCCACCTTCTGTGAGATATATGTCTACGGTGTACGTGTGGTGCAATACCTGTGGCTCACAGGAGGTCTGAGCTTCCGCTGCAGGGAGCCTGGGTTGTATTCTGGAACAATCTTCGTCAGCGCCTCCACCTGTAACGGATCCTACTATGTGGATTTGCCCGTTACAGGACCCATATACATATATAGGCATATACGATCACACAGTAACCACACTTGGTATAACATAAAAGAACAGTTTATTAAATATAAGAAGTTGCTACTGGTTACAGCTACCCGCCAGCCGGACACGTTCGTAACCACCCACCAAGTTCCCATACTCTTGTCCACAGTCCCCACTGTACCTTAGCGGCCCTTGGGCACGTAACCACCTTAGTGTCCACAAGGATAAAGCCCCCACCCTTTATGTGTGGTCAGCGCTGCCACTGTACTGTATGTGTTGGTGCACTTTGATAAAGGTACCTGCCAAGAACTCCAGTACCTGGTGCGGCCGACTTAACAACTAGGATCCGTCTGATCCAGCGACCTGGGCTTTGAGCGATGAGACCGCCTCCACGTGGGGTGGAATCCCGCTGGAGTGTCCCACCGTGATGACAGTCTCTGTATCTTGAGAGGTGGTCTGGTCCCAGACCAGAATTATCAGGGCTGCGCAGCATTGCAGCTGTGTCCCTGATCTGTCAAACAGCTAATGGGGCAGGGTCCCTACCAAGGGCCTGTCCTTATAGCAACCACAGTTTGGTGAAGGAATGGTGCTCAAAAGTGCTTTGGTCCGTGTACATTAAATGGAAGGGAGCACATACTGGGTAATGACTATTCAGATTATCACAGTACTAAGCCTATAAGGGGGCTCTAGAATGACCCTGAAGGTTGGGGTGGGTTGCTCAGAGATACCCTCCCCTTACCTCATTGGGTTGGCCCCAGGTAATGTACTCACGATACTTTTAGATAAAGATACTTCTTGATAAAGTGCACTAGAACGAAACGTGTAGAAGGGTTGCAGCCCTCTATTTTATGGCTTCTCAATAAAGGATTTCGTTTGCCAGACCTGCTTCCTCACTCATTGCTGTGCGCTGCACACTCTTTGCCTAAAGCAACCACAATCTGAACAGGTGAGTCAGGGCCTAGGGGGAATCTGGCCCAGTGCAGAGGGTCACGGACCCCTGCACCTACCTCCTATCCTGACCTTGTCCCAGCACCGACTGGCTTGCTCAGCGCGTGAAATGTATCTTATTCCTCAGTGCAGGGAATTGTGGCAACCCTATTGGCTGCTGTGGGCCACCTGGTATCAGCCCCCTAAGGCTCATGGGACTTGTAGTCCCTGCCCGGAGACTTCCCTAGCTGTCACCTCGCGCTATCTCCTGTGCATGCGCAACTTGTAATGGCCACTGGACTCTCTTTTTCGCTTGCGCGATGGTCCACAAGATGGCCTGCAAAGGGAGCCGCCGGGAGTCTCCGGCGATGCGCTGGCCTGCGCAACCACTGTACACCTCCCACCACACCCGCAGCCGCCGCGGAGGTAAGGGGGCACTACAGGGAGCCCAAGGGGACCGGGGCTACATGGAGTATCGTTGCTTTACTAAATATGGCCCGAAGGCCGCATCCATACTGCGCGTGACCGTGCGCGTAGTGGAACAACAGACGGCACCTGTATGAGTCAGGTCATAGAGCGCGCGATGAAGCGAGATGGCGCGGCAGTGGTTTGAGCCAACAAAAGATTTTGATTTTCTCGCGGGACGGCCGGGTCACGTGAGTGGTTCAGTCAACGAGGGCAAACCAGTCTCATGACGTCACGGACACCTTCGCCACGCCTCCCGTCAGTCCTCAGATCGCTCGGCCGACAGGCGCGCGCAACGTCATGCACTCTGTCGTGCGCAGGCGCCCACTATATCCGAAGCCTCAATCTGTGCGTTAGTGTGTTTATAACACATTTTAACATCACGCAACTCGTGCAAGTCAGAGAAGATTGGGAGGAAAATTAAATAAACCCTTTGAACCTCCATTAATCTGGATTTTGGGACTTTAATAATGGTTTGCTGGGATGGAAATTTTTTAAATAAAACCTGTACATTTTCAGCTAATTATAAAGTAGTCCCCCTAGTAAATATGCAGAGAGCTGGACTTTATCAGCATTACAAGTCCCCACATTAGCGCCCCAGAAGTCATATCCAATACGCTGTTCTCCCTTAGCAACCCGTGAAGGTGACAGGGAAGGGCATGTCTCTGCAGCTACAGTAGCAGAAAGCTGCGCGGTCCCGAGATATCTCCCACAGGCGGGGGCGCGCTTTGCGTGTGAAGTTACGGCATTCGCTTTTCGTACAACTGGTTTCTTTTTGTCCCTACGTGGCACCCGGCGTTTCGCTGCTTTAACAGAAAACATGGCGTCAATGTCAGCGGCGGCGATGCAGCAAGTCCTGTGTGTGACGAGGAGAGCGGCCGGGGCTCTGCTGAACCCGCCCAGGTAACTCGCCGCTCACTTTTTGGGGGGAGGGGGGGTGAAGGTCTCGGTCCTCCTCCTCGGTATGTCCGCTAGTCAGAGGCGCCTCTGTGGCCCCTGTGTGCTTGCTGTGCCCTTTCCCAGCAGGTGCCAGTCTGCAGAAGTCACCCGAGGTGTGTGTGTGTCTGTGTCTGTGTCTATATATATATATATATATATATATATATATATATATATATATATGTGGTGGGAATAATATGTATATGAATACAATTTAATAAAAACAATGAGAGAACAGATCAAATTGGAAATGTGATCCTATAACAATAATAAAGCAATGCATATGTTAGCTAAAATGACAGAACTAGCTGCAGCAAGTGAGGGGTTAACCTGAGGAAAGCAGTCAGTGTAATGTCCCGCAAATGAGTAATGCCAAGCAAAATGTATGTTAACCTTAGTCTTCACTACATGCTTTTATTAGTATTTGATTTGTTTCATTGCCAAGCGCTGGTTCTTTTTTTCTGTGTATATATGTACATACATACATACAGTAACCAGGGAAATCGGTCCTCGTAGCGGGACCTTCCTCAGGGCACCGCCCTGAGGAAGGTCCCGCTACAAGGACCGAAACGTTGGTGGCCCTGTGTTCACAATAGACATTTTTTTGGACAACTATTGCGGTGTGCGGTCTTCTGTCATCAGGATTTCCCTGGTTACTACGTGTTTATACTTTCATTATAGGACAAGCATCTGCCTTCTGACTAACGTGAGTGCAAATCTCCATACCAATGACTATATCTATCTCTATCTATATATCTATGTTTTATGCAATACTTTTACAAATAGAACAATACAGGGATTTCTAATAAAACAAGGACTACAAACTTGAAATCCGACAACAGGAAATTAAATTCCTGTCCTTGAGAGATTATAATCTTAGTGACTAGGTAGAGCTGTCATGTAAATCGGGCTTCAATTTGTTTTGGTTAATACATCTATCCTTAAACGTTAATGTGAGTTTCTGCATTTTATCATAAATTTAACACACGGGCTGTACTTGGAAAGGCACATTTGGATGAGAGCTGGGCAGGAAAATGCAAGTTGTATTCAAGATTCCTGGCACACCTGTGGACTTGGTCCCTGCAATGGGGCACAACATTAGCCTTGTACGAGTTGTGACGGTTCATAAGATCCTACAGGGAAGTATTTCACACTCCTGTAGTGTCTGAGGCCCTTATTCAATAAACCCAGAAAAGGCCAGAGTTTAGCTGCATTCAAATGATCAGGACCACAATCTTCCCCAGCACAGGTTTGTGGCTTAATGGAATATTATATAAGGGCCTTAGAAACCATAGGAGGCTGAAATACCACTCGGTAGGATCTTATGAACTGTCAGAGGTTCCTACACATCAGAGGTCTATCACAAACTAGACATAATACAATGATAATCAGGTCATTATGAGAGAGGGGATGGCAGAAGTGAAGAAAATCAATGCAGTTTATAGTAGCCTAAACGTTTTTTTTTTTAGAGTTTAATTGCAATAAGTAAGCCAAGGTTAAAGTAAAAAAGTACACAAGTTAAAGTATATGAAATAGATAACTGGATTGTGTGCATACATAGTTGGTGGAAAGGAAAGTTCTGTGGCACTGAACCCAACAAGGATGTCAACAACCGATTTATCAGTTTCCTAGAGTTTTAAATGGACACATCGTTTTCCTAATTATAGATTCATATTTGTTGGTGAACCAGTTTATGATAACTAACATGCTACAGTATAATTCAGGAATTAGTGTGACGTCATTTTCAACCATCTACTAGTTATTATTTTTATTTTTCCAACTTTGTGGACCTATGTTTTGTTGCTGTTTTTCAATTCAAGACTGGACTACATTTTATTGGTAGTGTGAGTACTGCTTTATAACATCATCAGCTGTTTAAGCTTTTAGATGCGTTAATTAGCCTACTGTATGTCTCAAAGCAGAAGCCACTGCTGCTCCTAACAAGCTTCTGTTTTGACAATATTTGATTCTTTCCTTATAGATATCCCCACGTGTTAATTTTGCTTAATTAAAAAAATGGACGTCTTTCAATTGTTTTGCTCCCTGCATTGGTATAAAACAGGTGGTGTACTTCCTATTTTTAAATCTAACAAACATAATTACATATAAGCACTTAAAGTTGGAAGTGCTATTGCCATTTTGTCATACTGCATCATGGATTTCAAATCCATTTGTATTTGTTGCATCATTAAGGGATTACAAGGTGTGCGCAGGGCAGTTGCGTAGGTTTTAGATGCACGGTTTTATTGAACACCTATCGGCTGGAAATGGACACTCCAAATATAGTTTGTGGAGATTTTAAAGCCTCAAACTGGCTTGGTCTGTTGTTATTTTGCCATAATTCACATTAAAAAGAAAAGCCTCATCCAATTGAAATGTTTTAAATTGCTCATCCACATAGGCTGAAACTGTCCCCATAAGTTATGATCAAGTGGCAATTCTGTTTTTTTATTGATATGTAATCAAAATTTAAATGCATCAAATACCCAGGGAAAAGAGAAAATGGTCTCTAGCTGGTACTGAAGCAACATTTCATTCAAAAATCTTGTATATATGTATTTGTTTTTAAAATAAGTTGTATTGTCTTGAATAATACTGCATTTATATTTTTCACTCTGTCCTTTAAAAATCATTTTTTTTTAAATGTATTAAGCATCTTAGGGTTGCTATAGTCACTATTTAGGAAGCGACACCACTTCTTATTTTCAAATAGGCAGCAATATTGTGTGCCCTGGGAAGTAGGATCTCCACAGTCTCGATCAAGGCAGAACGAATCGATTAGCAGCTTGGATAATTGCCATAAAGGCAAGAAACTGCTTCATTTATTAAAACAAACATATGTTGGGAAAGAGGAAATGCCCCTTTTAAAAAGCGTCACGCACAGATACTGTTATACATTTTAAGGTATATAGTCCAAACAAAACAGGGTGTTCACAATAAAACTTCTGGTAAATAATGGTATCAGTTGTTCTCAAATGAAACCATAATGCTTAATTAAAAAGGGTCTGTATTGCATCATCCTTTGTTGTTTGTTTTTGCCACGAGTAATGCTATGATTTAATGGAGAACAAATATATTAACATATGGAGTAATTGTTGGCATATTTAGACTCCCTTTTTTTATTTTTTTTTTTTTTATTTTTTTTTTTTTAAACGTTTTTAATATTCTGCTTTTTACATGGTCAGGGCTGGAAAAATCCACTCTTCCCCATCGTCTGGGTCGAGAGGGCATTCTGGGAAGATGAGTGAAACAGGCAGCCATTTTTTTTGTACCGCGCAAGCTGTGTGAAGGCACTGGACCATCGATACTTTTACATGACAATGGCCCAGGACATAGTGAAATCAACGTCGCTGAGGCGGGCTGAGCCACGCTGAACAGATGCACAAAGCCCCTGCATCTGTAATCGGCTATAGTTTCTCCTTCTGCATGCGTGCTGATGCGTGCGGAGGCTGAGAAAGTCAGAAGAGACTTGAGAGTTTGAAATTTTGCTGCTTGGGGTAGCAGAGGAGCGGTCACGTGACCGCTCCATCCAATGGGGCTGCAGCCTTTTTTTCCTTACTGTGTCAGTGTTCTGAGATAGCAGGGCCACCAGACCAGAGTAGAGGCAGCACAGAGGTGTGTGTGTGTGTGTGTGTGTGTGAATATGAATATATTTGTCAAAGTTGCACAATGTTAATAAATAATTTATTCTCACAACGTCTTTTTTTAAATTTTTTTTTAAATATTATATAATATATATATATATATATACACACACACACACACACACACACGTTCCCCGGTGACAAACACACACCACTTCAAAGTGACACACAGTTACCCAATGACTCACTCCCACACACACACACTGACAGCTACCAAGTGACACACACACAGAAAATATATATAGATATCTCTCTCTATCTCTCTCTATCTCTCTATTTTTTTTATTTACCTTGACTGGTGGTGATTATTTTCCAGCCCTGTACTTGGTAGTTATACATAAACGTAATATTCTTGCCTGCAAAAAACAAAACATGAGTAAGGATAATGATGCATATCTACCAATTTACTTGTCCCTATTTTATTCTTTAAAGAAGTTAAACTTAATTTTAAATTAAATAAAAGCAAAGACATGCACAATTTACATTTTAAGTTGCCCATTAACTTGCGTATGTCTATAGAACAGACTTCTAGAGGAAATGTCTGTGTTTACAAATAACCATCTATGATAATAATGAGGGAAAATATGTTCAATTGAGCTATTGGCCTCAACTCTGCTTTTCCATTGCGCACTACTAAAAAAATTAAAAATAATAATGCCATAGGTAGTAGTGTCTCAGGTACCAACAATCATAGATTGAAAGATCTGGGCAGGGACTGTCTGCAAAAATATTATGTCCTGCGCACTGCGTGTTATACTGGAATTGTGAAGCACTTTGCGTCCAAGTGGTAGAAAGCACTATATGAAATAAAGTTGTTGTTGTTGTTGTATTCGACTGACTACCACTTTATTTTTGTTTTTGAGATGACCCCTACCTGATTTGTCTGAAATTGTCCTTTTGTATGCATTTGGAAATCCGTTGTAAAGGGTTGGTGCCTTTTTTAAGATGAAAGTGAACAAATGAATGGTAGTGATGTGTTGAATGTGCTGACATTTCGATGATTGACATTATCCTGAAAGTGAATTTAAGTATCCAGTAGGCTCCTCCATTTTGCATATGAGAAAGTTCTTCAATTATAAAACCCCAGTTTTCCTTTCTCGACAATGATTATGTTAGTGTTCTTCCAGAGGATCATTTCATTCTCTGATTACTTGAATGTACTACTTACGTTTTATGCTAAAGATGCCATATATTCACTCATAACTAAACTATCCCACACATGGTATAACAGCGGCATAGCAGTTCCCTAACAAACACTCATTTGTTCTTCTCATGAGCTGTGGTTCCAAAGTAGAGCTGTCATCCTTTGGGATATCAATGGGTTGCACTCCCATTGTGTGAAAAACATGGGTAGGTGAGGGAAACCCAAACGGGATCAGTGTGGCATTGTCATTCTAGTATGAAGGGGAGGTTTTGCAAACGTCATCAGAAATCTATGCAATTCTTACTCTAACCCCGGAACACCTTTCTGTAATGCATTCTTTGGCAAGGAAAAGGTGATTGTTCACATTATCTTCTTTGGGTAGTTATGTTGTGTGTCAGTCTGGAAACCTAGAGGCAAGTTGTGCTTAAAGACTCGGCTTCAAAAAGGAAAGCAAAACCGTAAACCTTGTTTATCATCCCAACTTTCAACCTCTCTGGAATCATTAGAGCATTGTTCAGTTTAGTGCGAGCTTCCTCCAGTGTACGTACCTATTGTATGATCTGTGGGGGTTGTTTCTTTTTCAAATTGGGCTCGGTGGATTTCCTAAGCTATTAAATATACTGTATCTTAAAACGAGAACACACAAAGAGGGTATATATGTACAAATGCTTTCGTGTTTGGATTGTAATATGTTACTGTAATATGTAAGTCTGACTGCACCTTTTAATGGCCTTCATGGAAAGCTCCAATTATGGGAGTTTCACTTTAATGCTCAGCTAAAACTTTTGTCCTCCCAATAAAGCTCGTGTTTAAAATCTCACTATTTACAACCCACTCATTTAAAAAAAAAAAAAAAAAAAAAAGCAGCTCTGGGAGGAATTAACCCTTAAGATATGGGAAGATGGTGTTCATGGATTGTAACCATGTGGTCGGGGCCAGGCACCCAGTAATGCGAGCGGAAGTAGATAACAGCGACCTAACCGTTAAACCCAGAATCTCCTCCCCCTACTCCCCAACACGAGGTAATGACATACCCTGATAGTGCATGTTTTGCTTGTGTACTGTATCTTGACTTGTCTTCAGAATTAAAGTGTGATTGCTAAGAACAACAGCAAAAGGACTGTGTTGGTAAAATAAAAGGACCCTTTTTTTTCCATAGTAAGTATTGTGTTGCTGCTTTAATGTATATTGAGTGTGCCCTTAAATTTTAGGGCTCTTCTGTCACACGTACAGTTGGCAGACATCCACCAAATAAAATGTAACCCAAAAGGTGTATTTGTGTGTGAACTTTATTGAGAAACGTATACACACAAAATATAGAATATAATCAGAAGGCATTTGCGCTTTCTTTTTTTATTACTAATCTATTTTGCTTTCGTGTTCTGTTTATACTGTCATTACATCAACAATTAACATTATTTTGTGTTGTAGTTTGTAAGCACTGCAGGGGTTAATGGGATATGCTGTATCAAATCAAAAAGGAAGTGGTGCATCTGGTATCAAATAATGTTGAGCGAGATACTTATGTCCCTTCCCTATGTTGAGGAATTCAAAATGGGTGTCTGTATTTTATGTTGGTGCTAAATATTTCCTAAATATTTTGACCTTTCATTGTGCTGTTGTCTTGCAACATGTTCTCTGTAATGCTGCCTTTCCATCAGCTTTTATGTCGAGCAATTTCATCTGAAAAGCATATTCCAGATTTATAGAGGAGCTAGAAAATATAACTCCCAGATGCAAAAGAAAGGAAAAAAAAAAAAGAATTGGAGGATTTAGCAATCTCCTTATTATGGACCCACCGGCCATTCTGAATTTTGGATTACACCGGTTTTAAAATAAATACTGTATTCCTTTTCCTCCCACACAGTGGCATTTCTTCGAGGCTTGTTTGCTAACTAACGAGACCTTAAACCTGGTCATAACGCAATGAAGATTTAGGTATATGGCTGAACAATAATGTTGTCCACTTTGGTTCCTCCCACTAAAGATGTACACAACTTGGGCATATGGCTGTGATACATGCAACATTTGCACCTTTTCTGTCACGGAAAAATGTTGCGGCGGAGTCGGAGTTCATAAGCTATTCACTGAGCAGTGAGTCAATGGGCATCGTTTCTTGTGCTGGTTTGCTAGATTCACGAATATTGGAGAATTCTCTTGTGAAATTGCATGTTGCACTCGCTGTCTGCTGACATTTTGCCGAAAGTTTAGCAATTTGGTGACATTTAGCTGTCTTAAAACTTGGCAAAATGTTTTACCAGGAAATAATACATTGAGAGTTATCTCTCGTTTTCATCTATGTCCTTGGCATAGAGTTAAGATGACAAATAATACATGGTTACATAAGTGAACAGGTTATACATTATATACAAGACATTGCATGCGCAGTTAATGATAATATATATTATAGGTGTATGTAACAATTACAGACCAGATTAAAATGTGAGAGCTTTAGTTTTGAAAGAACTAAGGCTTAGTCCATAGAGACTGAAGCCGTGCGGAGGCGCGCTGAGGCTCAGGGAAAGCGGTGCTTTCCCTGGCCTTAGAGCGCACGCCGTCTGGGGGCGGGCCAGTGACGTCACGGAGCTGGTTCGCCCTCATTGGGCGAACCGCTTACGTGACCGGCCCTGCGCTCCGGCAAGCGAAGAAACTTAACATTTGTTAAGACACACGCTTCCGCAGGCGTGCGCGGGCACCTACTAAAGCCGCTCTCATTGCTGCTGCAGGGGCTCATTGCCGAGCAGCAGGCGCTGACCATGCCCGAGGCCTCAGACTGGTGGTGACTGTGAGAGTATATGGGGGATGTTAATGTTGCAAATGCATTTTGAACCATTTTGCACATCTCATCCTCCCACTTGAAACAAATTAACTGTCTTCTAATAGTATTTGTAAACTCCAGATGGGCCAAATACATTGATGATGAATTTTTTGTTTTCAATGGTGGTGGATTGTTCTAGTTGTACCTGAATAAAACACTAGAATACCATTCAGTGGGGTACATGTGTGTTGGCTCCTATGTTGGTTTCCCAGTAAAACATAAATATATGTATTGCCCGAAGCACTTATGAAATGTAATTGTAAAATGTCTTCATATACTGAACAGTTTAGTAATAGTTATCGTTACTTAGAGTAGTTATGCCCCCCCATTTTTTTTTGTTGCATTTATAACCTGGTTCTGCTTTAAAAATATCGAAAATGAATGCGTCTACCATGTTGGCACAAAATGTTTTAAGTCCCAGATTCACAAAGCAGCTTTAAATCGATGAAAATAATGCTGCGGTAATCAAAAAACAGGAACTGGTGTTTTCCTCAGTCCTTCCTGTAATCCTCATGCAGAAACAACTCCCATAAATCAGTTTGAAATTTGAAATATGGTTAATTGTATGAATTTACTAGCGCGCATATGTGCGGTAAGTGTAGCGAACATGTCTACACGCAAAACTCTTGTACCTTACCTGAGCACTTTCAGAAAGCGCATGACTTCATTATTTTCCCAATTGACTGTTCTAGAAATACTGCCATTTATATGACATTTATTATAGGAAAGACCTACCATTACAGAATTATTTTTTAAAGTGGGTGTGAACTTTGGAGTATTATGTGATATCTGTAGAGTAACTGTAAATTTTATAATGCTTAAAGTTAGAAATAATAACCTCCATGGGTTACTTTTATTTCAGGACATACTTTAATCCCTGTCAGGTGTCAATTTGGCCCCACAAGTGTTGGGTACGGTGTGTGTTCTGAAGATACTTTCAATCAAAAAGTGATGTGTTCATTTTTGTTTTATTTATTGTTTGACACCATGAAGAATACTCTGGTGTTCTCCAGCTTTATTATTATTTACAGGCTGCCAACAAATTCCAGAGGCATTATGTTACAGGAGATTGAAGGCAGTAACACAGTGTTCTGCACATTTATCATATGTGGACTCACACAAAGTCCAATTGTTTTTGCTTCTGATATTCTTGCGAAAGTTTTAGATTCTCGTGGAAATAAGTTGGAGCAGAATTTTATTAATTCTGTGAAGGCAAGAGCAACGAATACGTACTCTACACATGAAAGCATTGGGGAGGATTTGAACACATTGCTTTCCAGATGGAGTTTACTTCTCTGTTATTAAAAGGGGTTAGTACACGGGTGGCCAACTCCAGTCCTCAATGGCCACCAACAGGTCCGGTTTTAAGGATATCCTTGCTTCAGCACAGTCATTGACTGAGCCACTTGTGGTGAAGCAGGGATATCCCTAATACCTGGCCTGTTGGTGGCCCTTGAGAACTGGTGTTGACCACCGTTGGGTAATTACAATTTTCTTGAAATGTAATTAATGTTGATGATTTTATTGCAGCTGCTCTATCATAACTGTAAACTAAAAGCGCTAACATCCATCAGAGAGCATAGAATTGTCTTTCCAATTGATACTACACCTCTCGTATTTACCGTGACCCCTTGCAGATGCACTTACCATAACACCCCCATACTGTCTAAGTTCTCCCTACTTGCCACTTAGATTGCAAGCTCTTTGGGGCAGGGCATCATTTTCCTAATGTGTACTCTTATGCAAGAAGTGCTAATTTCTACTATGTCATGTGTTCTTTCAATTTCTATGTACATGGATGGAGCTATGTAAGTGAAGATATACATAAAAAATAAATCTTATGAGACTATCAAAATGTTTTTTGGAAGGGAATGGGATAATTTGCCATTTTGGTTAACCACCAATATGTTGTATTTTCCAACCCAGTCATATTGCTGTTCTATAAAAATCTGTAATCCTTTGATAAGGTTGTGTATGAGAGGGTTTTCCAGACCCCTGGCATGGTCCTTTTTTGCTTCACTATGCTGATAAGCAAATGTCCATGTGGGTATTGTACAATATTTTCCCCATGTTTGTTTATAGGACGACCCTGAATATAAGGTGACCACTTAATTTCAGTAGTAGCTGGAAAGAAAAAAAAGTTTGCTGGCTCTCTGAGCTTCCTGTCACATGCAATATGACTGCTTCCGGCCCTGAAGGTGGAGCTTCCTCCATTTTACCATCCTATCGCATACATCCGACTGCCGATTGGCTTGCAAAGTGGACGGGGCCCGATTCTAAGGCGAGCGTACTTTTCAACATAACATATATATGTATATATATATATGTATATATATATATATATGTATGTGTGTTATCTATATCATCGGACAAAAACAGTACTACTAGCAGTAAGGAATACTCATAAGTAACAATAAGAATGTGCTGTTGCAGGTTGACTCTCGCAGTGATATAGTGTTTATATGTTGGTAATATTGCCTTCTATTGCTTTAATTAATGTTCTTCAGAAATGCAGGTTGTATAGGTTAAATATCTTGCATAGAATATATAGTAGTATTCATAATGTCGGCAATGGGCTTGGTTAAAAGGTCACTTAAAAAGTGGTTATAGATATTCATTGTAGCACAAATATCCCCATAAGATTTTCAGCAGTTTGGCTTGCAGAACTTAAGGATAATAATAACTTTATTTATATAGCGGTTTTCTCCCAATGGGACTCCAAGCGTTTCACAGTTACAAAAAGGGAAAAAGAAAACATTTAAGGTTTTAAAAGAGATCAAACACAAGGAAAGATACAAGCCTGTTGGGCCTCTCAAACTATATGAGGCAGATTGTGCCAAAGAGTGGGAGCAGTGTGGCTTAAAGATTGGTCCCAATGGAAGGTAAGGAGATTCTGGAAACTGTTAGGAGTCAGTCATCTGCAGATCGAAGTGAGCGAAGGGGAGTGGAGGGAACTAGAAGCTCTTTCAGATAGCTGGGATCCTGGTCATGTAGCCAATCTTGAAATAAATTCGCCATTTTACAGGCCCCAGTGCAGAGAACAGAGAACAGGTGTCATGTTGCAATAATTGGCCTGGTTACGTAGTAACCTGAATAGAAGAATGATAAATTGCTGCACACCTATAATAAGAAAAAAGGGGATACAACTACCGGTGCTCCTGGTTCAGGATTCTCTGTATCAATCCAGGGTATAACGAAGGGAAGAAAATCAGGGCTCCACGGATTTGTTCAATAAACGAATTTATTGCCAATAGACTTAACGTTTCGGCCACACAGGCCTTTCATGCCATTTCTGCTTTTGAGAAAGGCCTGTGTGGCCGAAACGTTAAGTCTATTGACAATTGATTAGTTTATTGAGCAAATCCGTGGAGCCCTGATTTTCTTCCCTTCGTTATACAGTACGTAGTAACCTGGCCACAGCATTCTGCAGGCGTTGCAGCTCTTTTCTGTAAAACTTAGGTAGAGTGCATTGCAGTAGCCCCAGGCATGATGACACACAAGCCGGGACAAGCATAGTAAGATCATCTTTGGGGGAATAAAGTGCTTATTGCTGGCTATGTTCTTTGGGTGGAAGAATGAAGGCTTGATCACGACTGACACCTGATGTTTAAGAGTCAAGAACAACACCAAGATTCCACACACTGACGGTTTAGCAACTGAGAATCACCAAGCTTAAGGCCAGTTAGTTGACCTAGCTGCAGTTTTGTCTTCCAACGGTGAGCGTCCACCACAAGCACTTCTGTCTTATCAGTATTCAACCTCAACCAACTGGCACTCATCCACTCTAGTTGCTCAGATAGCCATCTATTGATGACTGATCCTTAGTACCTGGTGCAAAGGACAAATAGAGTTGTCATCTACATAGCAGTTGTAACCCAGGCCATGCCGTCTGATTGTCACCCAGTGGCAACATACACTGCGAACATCACATGAGAGAGAATAGAACCCTGTGGCACTCCACATGACTGGGGCACTGGTACAGAGGAGTACACTCCTGAAGATAGACTCTGTGACTTTTCCTGTGAGATGTGAACCAACAGTCTACAGAAATCCTTCAGGTGCTCTATTAAAATCCCATGGTCCAAGGTATCAAACGCTGCAGAGAGGTCAAGGAGTATGAAGATCGAACTGTCTTTTCTCTCTCGCCACCAAGAGATCATTAAGCACACGAATCAGAAATATTTCACTACGAATTCCAGTCAGGAATTCAAAAGCCTCAATGTACATCACAGCTGATAAATTGATTGGTGGTGACACTTCTTTGGTATGACTGTAGTTGATTAGTAGGCCTCTGTTAATGGATATAAGGAGTTGAACTTGGCTGTAGAAGTCCATTTGGCACAAATATTTTTCAATGGTTGTATATAATAGTGCAGATTCCATCTGTAAGCTACAGACTGAAGGTGAATTTTACTGCATACAAAAGACATATTGGGCTAGATACACTAAGCTGCGGTATGCTATTTAACATAACGTTAACTTAAATTATTCGTAACGCCTTTCCACTAAAAGCCCAACATTAACCCAGTGCTACTCCTTGAAATAACATATGGTAAGTTTGTTGGAGAAAGATTCTCCCTTAAAGTCCGAAGCTTTATACAGATGCAGCGGCCGTTATTCGAACATTTCTCGAAATAGATTTCGAGATTTGCTCGAGATTCTCTCAAAAAATGCTGCGGCAGACAAATGGCCTATCGGATTAACACAGCAGGGGTCCATGCTGTGTTAATCCTACCGGGTTCTGCCTGTCTGTAAGAGACGCGCAGTAAGAGAAAGAGGCTGAATCAGTCACTCTAACTGCGCACCTCTCACAGGCGATTGCGGGGGGGGGGGTTATTTAAGTTTAAACATTACAGTAATGTAGCAGGGGGTCTCCGGAGCTGAACCGCATTGATTTCATGTCCAGGGACCCCCTATGTCCCGGGATACAGGCCCTGTTATGGGGTGCCGCTATCCCTGTCATGTAAAAATCCTGTGGGTCACGTTGCTGAGGGATTTTCACATTGAAGGAGATACCGGGGCCTGTATCTCGAAGTAGGGGGTCCCCGGACCTGAAATAAAGGCGGTTCAGCTCTATAGACCCCCTGCTACATTACTGTAATGTTTAAAATGAAATACCCCCCCCCCCCCCCCCCCTGCGATCGCCTGTGAGATGCACGCAGTTAGTGACTGATTCAGCCTATCTCTTACTGCGGGTCTATTACAGACGTGTAGACCCCAGTAGGATTAACACAGCAGGGACCCCTGCTGTGTTAATCTGATGGGCCATTATGTCTGCAGCTGACCACCTCGGCCCAGCATGTGGTATAGTGCAGGATTTACCCAGGTAAATGTTCGAATAACGGCCGCTGCATCTGTATATAGCTCTCCAAACACACCTTTTTATACAACACGTGGAGAAATCTGCTGTCACTCTCGCCCTACCCTCTCCTACCTATGTTTCATCAGGGTCTAGATGGGAGGACCACCATCTTTAGGTAAGATAGATGTTATGGAATGCATGTTTTTTTTTTTTTTCCTTTTAAGATGATGGAAGGCGAGGCTAATTTATCTTTATCTTCTTTTTTTTTTTTTATAACTTGTATTTTTATTGAGGTAAGGTACAGGAACAAAGTATAACATGACACTGATAAATTTATCTTTATATTAAGCCTATGCTAATGACGTAAATGATTGCTGTTTTGCATATAATTACCTTTGTGGATATGCGTTACACTCGTCGACAATACAATCTGTTACTAATTTTATATAACCCGATGTTTGGCATGGTTTAAAGATGCAGTTCAAGCAATATCGTACATTTGAGTTGTGCGTGTGTTTTTTTTTTTTTTTTTAAAATCTGTTCTGCACTGAGAAAATACTTGTAGCGCTTTTTTGGGGGGTAGAAAAACCCCAAACCATTTTAATATACTCTAATGCAGGGGAGCGCAAACTTTTGTTGCTGTGCGTCCTCCCCCACCCCCAACCGTACCTTGATGTGGCGTCAAAAGACGCCGCGGGTTCATGTGATGTCATGTGACCCACGGCGTTATTTGACGCATGTGACATCTCACATGACCCCGCGGCGTCATTTGACGCAGTGTTGTCCTGAAGATAAGTCCTGAAGACGGGGTCGAATCAAGGTAAGTTGAGAGTTGCAGAGGCCTCACCTGATTCTCTTCCCCCCCCCCCAACATTTAATTTAAATGCCTTGGGGAAGAGCGCGGGGCCCCTGCAACTGCGCCTCTTTCTCTTATATCCATACTTACAGTATATTGATCCAGAGGAAGGCAAACAAAAAACCCCAGTGACATCATTGGATGATATCTCATAAGGGGGAAATATATTCCTTCCTGACACCAAGAATTGGCAATCAGATTACTCCCTGGATCAACATCCTTCACATGTTTACGTATTTGGTATATCCCTGTATAATCAAACAGGAAGGAAAAGAAAACAAATGGGCGCAAACGATGTAACTCCTTTTATGTAAATAGAATAGATAACAAAATTGTATACACACAAGTTAAAAGGGGGGGGGGGCGTGGCCGGGTGCGCTGCAAAATGGCCGCATAGAGCTGGAGCTCCTCAATAAAAATCATTAATATGATACTGCTGATAAATCCAAACATAATCAGCAAATCCTTGATGGCAACCTCACAAGCTATACACCGGTACCACTTTTATAGTAACCGGCCAAAGATTTTAGAAGTGGGAGATTGGCACAGCAGAAGCCTGTCGTGCGGCCCACCCGACAAAAAACTACTAAGGCTGCGGGGAAATCAAGCAAGGTGCACAACCTCAGTGGCAGGACAGCAACCCATGCAATCGTCCCCAGTCCCAGAGACTAAAATGTAAGGTGAGCGAGGGTCAGCGGGGTGAGTGCGACCAGTTCGGAGGGGGCCTGCTTGATACCATGAGGCCCCTGTAACAATGCATCCCTTAGGGGCACTGTGACTAATGCAAAATCCAGAACTACCTACGGAGGTCCCCTGCCTTCCCCAGCCAAAGTACATACAAATTCAAAACACAAAAATAAATTATATAGATATAAAATCCCGTCCCAACCTGTCTGGCTCCCGCTCGAGGCTCGTGGTGGGAGACGAGGCAGCCATCTTCTCCCCAGGGACCTGCGGAGGAGGTGACGGAGCGGTGTTAATCGGGCCATCCCAGGCCCAGCGTGTAGAGGCTCCTAATATCCGGGGAGCTGGTGCCCAATAGAGACCTGGGGCAGCGCAGCCCCCACACCCCGTTCCAGGAACATCTGCGGTTGCTCTGGAGTGTCCCTTCGGAGTTCCCCCGCTTCAATGGAGGACAAAATGGCTTATGAGGCAGAGAAATTGAGCGGAGCGGGACCAGGAAGTTACCAGCAGCGACTACGGAGGCGTGCGAGAGAAGACCTGTCGGAGCGGAGGGTGCCGACCTGCGAGGGAGACCAGTCTTCTGATCCCACTGAGCGTGGAGGTCTGCCGCTCCGGTGAGTCGTGGCGCAACCGGAGAACTGGGGAGAGGGCCAGGCGGCCTTAAGATATACTTGCCAGAGCTGCAGCAGGAGAGGGAACCGTAGATCCCCCTGCACTTGGCGGAGTGCAGCCTGAGGGAGGCCTGCAGAGAGAAGCGGCGGCCATTTTCTACTCAGGAGGCAGTGGGAGAAAGCAGCGGACTGGGCTTACCTGCATCTCAGCCGGTGGGATCCTCCCCCACCCCCCGAGGACCTGCTCGTTGGCCGTGTTCGCAGTCTGATCCCCGTGGAGATAGCAGGCTGCAGAGCACAGCTCTGGGAAGGAGACAAATTAAATCAGGAGACCATCTGGACTAAGGTACACCATTTAAAAAAAAAATCAATAATCTCCACTGACAAAAACAAAGAATGAGACTTTTACTTTATTTTATTTAAAAAGTTTATATAAGGGGGCGCATGCGTGACGGCTGAGGGAATGTTGGCTTGATGCCAAAGCTCCTCTTATCCCCGGCTCTCTTCCAGAGAAACGGCAAAAAAAAAAAAAACATGTAAACACTCTACATATAAAAAAAGATTTATGGGGTTCATCAGGAAAGTAGTTTTATATTGTACATCTAATTTAGCTAGCCTCTCCGCATAAGTTAGATTCTCCATCCCCTTTATTAATTTGGTTGCTCTTCTCTGAACTCTCTCTCTAGTTCCATAATGTCTTTCTGAGGAGTGCTTTATAAATTTACTTCCCTTCCATCCATTGCCCCTTTAATGCAAGATAAGATCTTGTTTGCCTTTGCAGCTACTGCATGACTTTAGGCACTATTGCTAAGCCTGCTGTCTACAAACACTCATAAATCCTTCTCCAGCAAGGATTCCCCTAATATAGCCCCATTTAATTTGTAACTCGCCTGTTTATTCTTGCTTCCCAAATGCATAACCTTTACATTTATCTGTATTAAACCTCATCTGCCATTTACCTGCCCACGTTTCCAGTCTCTCCCCCAAGTCCCTCTGTAGAGAAATTACATCCTGCTCTGATTCTACCACCTTACACAATTTAGTGTCATCGGCAAAAATGGAGATGTTGCCTCTATGCCAACCTCAAGGTCATTAATAAACGAGTTAAAAAGCAGGGGTCCCAGTACCGATCCCTGAGGTACTACACTCACGACTTTAGCTCAACCTGAAAAAGTTCCATTTATCACAACTCTGTGTTTTCTATCCTTCAACCAGTTTTCAATCCAGGTGCATATATTTTGCTTTATTTTGTACACCAACCTCGTGTGGAACCGTATCAAAAACCTTTGCAAAATCTAAGTAGACCACATCAACTGCATTACACTGGTCTAAATTCCTACTTGCCTCCTCAAAGAAACTAATAAGGTTAGTTTGGCATGAATTCATAAATCCATGCTGACTATTACTAATCATTTTGTTTTTCATGAGATATTCTTGAATATTATCCCATCCTAAGCCTTTGAGTAGTTTCCCCACTATTGATGTCGGGCTTACAGGTCTCTAATTCCCTGGTTGTGATCTCGCTCCCTTTTTAAATATAGGCACCACATCTGCTTTACGTCAATCTTGTGGTACTGAGCCTGTGGAAATGGAGTCCTTGAACTCAAGCCATAAGGCCATCGGGGCCTTATTTACTTACATTTTATCAAACGCCTATGAACTTCTTCCTCACTTTGATTGTGGCTTCTTTCGGCACTACTATTGAAATTGATTCTTCCGTGGTGAAAACAGAGGCAAAGAATTTGTTTTAATACATCTTTTTCCTTATCTCCAATAATCTGCCTGCCCATCTCACACTGAAAGGGTCCTATATTTTCTTTTCTAATTGTTTTATTAAGATACTTAAAGATATTTTTTTTAGGGTTGATCTTACTTTCTATTGCAATCCTTATATTTGTTTTTTGTTTTTTCATTATCCACTTTTTGCTAATTTGTTTGCCCTTTTGCAATTTTTGTTACATTCCTTATAATTCTGATATGCCTCTGTCCCTTCTGACTTAAAGAATCTAAACGTCTTCCTCTTCTTGTCCATTTCCTCTCCTACCTGTTTATTTAGCCACATTGGTTTTGACTTATTTATTTTATATTTATTACCCAACGGTATATACTGATAAGAGTGCTTTTCTAACAATGTTTTAAAGACCGCCCTTTTATATTCTACATTTTTCCTTTCAAAACCATAATCCCAAAGTATTCCATGTAGATTTAATCTTCAATTTATTAAAATCTGCCTTTCTAAAGTTTAAGGTCTTTGTGAAACCCAAGTAATCTGTTTTTTGATAATTAGTTTCAAATGAGACCATGTTATGATCACTGTTACCCAAATGTTCCTTGAATATTTGTTAGTACTTCTACATTGTTTTTGATATCACCAAATCCAGTATTACCCCTCTCCTAGTTGGTTCCCCAATAATTTTGTGTCATATAATTGTTTTTAAGTACCCCCAAAAACCTGTTTCCTTTTGTTGTAATTCCAATCTCATTGCCCCAGTCTGTCTGGATAATTTAAAATCACCCTTTATGCAAACATGACCTAGTTTTGATGCCTTCTCCATTTGCAAAAGTGTTTGAGGAAGCTAAATCTCACAGATATTTGGTGGTCTATAGCATATCCGTACAAACCTTTTTCTTTGTACTTTTACCTCCTCTGTTAATTTCTATCCACAAGGTCTCTACATTTTCATTTCTTTCATAAACATCTTCCCGTATAATAGGTTTTAGATCCGGTTTAACATATCTACCTCCTATTTGCTCAATCCTTCCGAAAAAGGAATAACCCTCTAAATTAGCTGCCCAGTCAGGAGTTTCATCCTATATCATACTGCTCCCTTGCAGCTATTAATTCAAGCGCCCCCATTTTATCTGTCAGGCTTCTTGCATCTACTGTAGCAAGCATGATTTGTTTTTTGTTTTTCTTCCCCCCCCCTCTGTACTATTATCTTATCTGCTCCGGCCTTTCTGCGCCTATTGGGTTTAGTCTGTAGAAGTTTTCTAGCATTATCTGTATTTACTATGGGTGTCTTCCTGCTTGCCAAACTAGCACTTGCCCCCATTCTATCTCCATAACCCCTTGCTATTTCCCCATCCCCATCGATTCTATTTAGTTAATCTGTTTCTTTCCCCTCTCCCCCCTCCATCCTAGTTTAAAATCTCAAACCTTTTTAACATTCTCCCCCCTACCACAGATGGTCTCGCTTCATTGAGTTGCAATCAGTCCCTAGCATAAAGATTCCACCTCTCAGAAAAGGTGTCCCAGTGCTCTAAAACTCCCAAACCCTCCTTCCTACACCACTTTCTTAGCCATGCATTAACCTTCCTAATCTCCGACTGTCTCCCTGGGGTAGCGCATGTCGCTGGTATTATTTCAGAAAATACTACCTTGGACACATGGGCCAATAGGAACCTGCACCTGATAGTCACGGCTTCCTAGTGGCCCGCAGGACCCCAGAGTTTTTTTTGGAAAATCGTCCAAAATGTGAACCCTGAAGTGGCAACCTAGGGACAACCATGCCTGTAATGTGCTGCACTAAGGAGCCCCCCAGCCCAGGTAGGATGCACAGGGTCTCCAGAGCTGAACTGCGTTCATTTCAGCTCCGGTGACCCCCTGCCTTCCGAGGGGGTGCTGGTATCTCCTACTCATGTTTTACATGTCCCATCACATGGGTCAATAGGAAGCTGTGACACCATAGGTGGCTTTTTACTGGCCCATATGACTGGGGGATTTAAATCTGAACCGGAGATATCGGCACTTCCTAAGGAGGGAAGTATCTCAGTGGCGGGGGTCCCCGGAGCGGAACTATTAATGTGGTTCAGCTCTGGAGACCCCCTGCTTGAATCCCACATTTATTTAAAAATAAATAAATGGAAAGCAGCAGTGATGTTACACTTTCCCTCTTGCCGCTTCCCTAGTTGGCGCCTTGCCTGAGGTATGCCTATGGACGGGCCTGGCTACTGACGCCCTCTTCGGAGGTTAGTATCTCTGGAAGGACAGGGTCCCCGGAGCTGAAATTAATGGGGTTCTGCTCCGGAGACCACCTGTTTTTTTTAATCGTATAAAAAAGGGCTTGGATGGTCTCTTTAAGGCTCAGTTGGAAGGTCTGATGAATGAATTCAGTGGGGTTGGTATGTGATGAACATTCCCATCTTGGTGGGTAGTTTTGACCTCAAACAATTCTGATTCAAAAACTGAGCATCACTTTTAGCATCGTATTTACCACCTCCTCTCCCCAGGAACAATTGTTTCATATGCTGGCATGTGTATTACACATATATATTGCTGTTGCCAATTTGAAATCCTGTGCTATCTGCCAAAGTCCAGGTCATGACAGCTGCAGATGGGGGAGCTATTTTGTCTTATGTATGGTTGTCCTAAGCAGCAAGACAACATGGGCAATAAACTGGACTGTTTTAATGCTAGTGCTGAAGTGCATGGTGCCATACCATGGCATCATCAAGCAGATTGCAGGGCACGTCTTTGCTCTTTATTCCTG
The DNA here is from genome assembly GCF_040206685.1 of Ascaphus truei. Lineage (NCBI taxonomy): Eukaryota > Metazoa > Chordata > Amphibia > Anura > Ascaphidae > Ascaphus > Ascaphus truei. Next base: position 67,703,715 of record NC_134483.1, read on the forward strand.
AAACTAGAACAGTACAAATTAACAGTTTATTAATCTCTAAATCTGTCTAGTTAGTAGGTGTTCTGCTATTTCTTGCTGCAACTTTTAGTTTGCAAAACCGAAATAATCAGGTAAAATGGTTATACAAGGCTAGTTGGATTTTCACTGCCACCAAACCAGGCTGGAAAAATCCAGCTTCTTTCTTTAGTGGCCATGTTCAGGCTCCTATTATTGACTAAACGCCTAGTTGTGGGAAATAAAAGCTCCTGTTTAGTGTAACCCTACGAAGCTTCACAAACACTTTAGTAGAAAGCTTCAAGTTTTTATCTGTATACATAACACAGGAAGTAGTACTGAATGTGGGGGGTGCCTTTTACTTTTAGCACTTCCACAGCCACTTGTTTTATTAGACTCAAAGTGATCAATGTGGGTTGGTTAAAGGCCTACGATTTTACTGCTACGAGTTCACACTTCCTTACTAGCGGACACATTGTTCTGCATACTTTTTATTTGTAAAGGTAAGTTATCTAAAGCCTCGTCCATAGTGATCGCGATGGCGTGCGCGGCGCAAACAAGAGGCGGCCTCCCGTTGCAAGCGATCTGAAGTATACAGATCACTCGGGCGACAGGCGCAAGTAACGCCATGCACTTCGTCGCGCGCGCATGCACTATGGACTTGGCCTAAATTGCATGCTTCTGTTCAAGGAGATATTTTCTAATTTGTGTGTCATTTTTAAGCCTTTTCATTCCCAAAGTGACAATGTTGAATTTAAATAAAATGATGTAGCTGTACAGTACCTTAAAATGATGCACTAAAAAGGAAGTTATATAAGGATAGGGTGGCAAGCACTGTCTTGATTCTCTTATCTGCGGGTATCCGCACCCTCAGCCGATCGGTTGTCATCTGTGTTATCTTCTGGAGGTCTTCGGTGCTGGCCCGAACCTTCGCTGGAAATCGGGTTCAGAGCCGACAGGTAAGATGCCGATTCCTCAGGATAGCGAAGGGAGACCTGTCTGCCTCTGCCACCAAACGGAACGGGAAGGCCCACCGGTAACTAATACCCTTTTCCTGCAGCACCGCCATCACTGGACGCAGTCCTCTCCTCCCAATTGTCATCCTGGATAGGTCCTGGAAGATCTGGATGGAACTGTTTTCGAATTCAATTGAGCCGCTGTTTCTGCAACCTTTTATGATCCCTTTCTTTGGTTGCATATTGGTGGAGTCCTAGGACCACATCTCTTCTTCTTTTGGAATCGTCGAATCTCGGTCCAAGGGCTCTGTGGGCTCTTCCCATCAAAAGATCGTCATCTTGCAACTGGGGTTCAATTGACGTAAACAGTCTCTTTAAGATATGGCTGGAGCTCTTCCGCGGAGACCGACTCAGGAATATGGCTGATTCATAAATTCTGCCTTCGCTCTCTGTTCTCCAGGTCGTCCATACCATCCCTCATGGCTCTTATCTCTTCATTGAGACGCAGGACTTCATCGTCAGTATTTTCTTGATTTTGTAAAGAGATGACCATTTTCTTTTCAAGCTCCGTAGTTCTTTTAGCTTTAAATTCCTTTACTGCTCTATCCATCGTTAACTGAAAGCTTGCTTGCATCTCTCTTAGCATATTCTGGAGGTCCCGTTTAGTGATTGACAGTATCTCGGTATCAGAAGTAGCTCCCCCCTCTGCCACCTCACTTGCTTTGGCCCTCTCTGATTTGTTTTCTTAGGGTAGCCTTTCTGTTGGGGATATCCCCCTCCAGGGCCATACCTTGTCTCTCTCCCCTATTGTCTTCAGTGTGCACGCACTCCCATGTGCAGCGCTCAGTGCCGCCATCTTTCCCATTCTTCCTCTCTGATGCTGCTTGCTGCCCGCGGCCAAAACGGAGAGATCTGGGGTCCCTTCTTGGTGCACCTTCTTGGTGGTCATCTCTGCCTGCTTCCCCGACCCACAGGAAGTCCCGTGGGGCTAACCGAGGCGGCGATCGGGCGTTTTTAAAGTAAATACTCGGTGGGGCGCACGGAGCTTCCTTAGCTTGGGTGCACCCGCATTGTCGTCACGCGCGACCCCCTTGTTAAGGTATTTTAAGGTGACATCTGGTTAGTGAAGAAAGCAGGGTAATGTCGTTAGACCATAGGGATACTCAGAAAGTAAATTCACAATCGAGTGCTTGAGGCATCCTCCGTATTTGTGTGGGCAAACATCACTTGTTACTTCATAACAGATTGCTGGTAACATGCGTGGTGTATTCCTAGTCTAAACCAGGAGTGGTCAACTTCAGTTCTCAAGGGCCTCCAGCAGGTCAGGTTTTCAGGATATCTCTGCTTCAGCACAGGTGGCTCAATCAGTGCTGAAGCAGGGATATCCTGAAAACCTGACCTGTTGGTGGCCCTTGAGGACTAGTTTCCCAGCCCTGGTCTGTACCCTATGTACAACAATTTAAACACAGGAGAATTTTCTTTGTTATCCCTCCATGTAAGGCTGAGATTAGAGTCTGCACAATTGGTGCGCGACAAGCACATTACATAATGCCTGAGGCCGCCCCTAGTGCGCTGGCGCGACCGCGTTTTGAAGAGACAAAATGTTTCTTTTCAAGCGCGTCCACGTCACGTGAGCAGTTAAGCCAATGAGGGCGAACCAGCTTTATGAAGCGTCCTCCACGTCTCCTGATCGCCTCCAGCTCAGTTAACACATCGCTGAGGCTTCATACGTACGCGAGTCTATGCAGTCCGTCGCGCACATGGTATAATCTTAGCCTAAGGAGCTGACATTTTAAAATGTATCTCATGGCCATTTCTAACTTCCATGCAATAAATTAACTGGTGTAATTTGTGTAACGTGTTGGCAAATTCTTTACAAGGCGAATGTGGTTATTGCCTTTTAAACGGGGTCTATGCGTGTAAAATTCTAAATAACTACTAAATGTGTTCATCGCAGACAATGTAAAAATTGATTTTTTTTTTCTTCTAATTTATATTATGACTTGCCACACTTTTTAGATTTATAAAGATTACTATCCAATTTCTGAAGGATTTTGCTTAGGTTTTGCCTCTTACAGGGGAACTGGAATGTGTTGTCCAGTAGATCAGTGAGTTTGTAGTCCCCATTGGTGTTGAATGGGCTATTTAGTTGTAGCTATAAAAGACTGTTGGTCAAAAGAAAATGTACTGGTTTTTCTTAAGGACCATTACATTGATCAAAAGCATTTCTATAGTAGTGTGTGATCAGTTTGCCAAATGACTGTCATACAATAATTGATCTCTGTTCAACTATGAACGCATAGGATATCCAAGATCCTTTCTACATTGTACTACTATTCTGCATGTCAGATTTTAGATTTATATTGTGGCTTAAAAAGAGGCGTGTGTGTGTGAATATATAGTAGGATTTTTCAGTAAAGTTATTAAAGGGGATACATTCTTTCATTCACGATGAGGGAAATAATGAAAAATTAAAACATGTAAATTGTCAAACAGTTTTTGTAGTATATCTACTCAAGTGCCCCCGTGGGAGTTTTTACATAGGCGAGACTTTCCTCATACGTTCTCTCCCTGGATAAGTGAACACACAAGTCTCAGTAGACCTAATTCAGAAGTCACACCAGTTGCAAAACACTTCCAAGAACACAAACGCACAGTTAGTCAGCTTAGATACAAAATCATAGAACAGGTGGTTTTTGTTCCAAAGCGTGGGGGAGACAGACTACGTAAACAATGTGAATTATTTTGGATAGATAAATTGAATTCCATTTCTCCAAATGGATTGAATGAACTAAAGGACTTCATGTTTTCTATAGATTTATTCTTATTTTTTATCTATTGGATAAATCATTTTTATGGTGATCAACATTTACAATAAAATATTATTTCCCTGGTTCTTTTTTTGTGCCTTTATCTTAATCTGCCTGTTATGGTTTGTGATATATTGTATATCTCTTCAGATAAGTGTTCTTTAAAGTTTTTATTATTCATTTGTTTTATATATCTGTATTTGATTATTTGCATGTATTTCCTTGGTATAGATACAAAATCTCAGACCCGTGTGGTGGTTGCTGTATAGGTGTATGGAACATTGCACAGTCATGATGAAGATTCGATATGCCTTGTTAAGTTTTAGGAATTAATATATAATTTATGAATATATAAACATCTGTATCGTTCTGATTTTGTATTGTGAAATGGTACTGTTTATACATGTTACATGATGACTTTACTGTGCACATATGCTATATGACACTTGGATTCATTTAAAACTCCTACGCTATTTCTCTATATGATTTGACTGTATGTAGTTATATATTTTTGTGTCATGTTGGTTGCCTGATGGTTTTATCCATATAGAGAAGTTCCAATTTGTTTCTTGGAGCGCTGTTTGGCTGGCACTGTCCGGCACTCAATTGGTTTACAATCATCATGTGAACTAGGTGTTAATTTATTTTTGGTTCAACACCACTCTTTATTAACAATGTATGGGTTCAAATCACACAGCATTCCTCTACACTTCACTAGGTCATGTCATCATGTCATGAGGTGACACCAGGATGGTGGCCACCTCTAATTAAAAAAACTCGGCACGTGTGTGTCTATAAAATAGAGCAATGTCTCTCACCAATTTACTCTATATAGTCTCATTCACCAGTGTGTTGGCCTGTAATTTTCATTATTTGTGGTACACTCTTACCTTTTTTTATATTGCATTTAAAAATGTATATGCATTAGATTTTTCTATGTACTTACTATGTGTACTATTATGATAATTTGAGTCTTGTTTTATGATCTCACTGCAATGCTGTATTGGATTAAATATGGAAGAGATCTTGGTGCACTAAATGTGGTGATTTATATAAACTTCTCGTGTGTGTGTGTCTCTCCCTCTCCCTCACCATAGATGTGCGAATTGGGGGCTCATATTATATTTTTCTAATACGGTCATGCTTGTCTCTTTCTTTTTGTCCTTTAATAAAATTAAGCTTATAAAATATGGCAAGAAAGAAAAAGAACCTAGGTCCCAAATCTCATGTCCTGCTCCAACTACAAATAATCCCAACTGAGGCCGAGTCCATAGACGGACAGGCTGTGCTGAGGCGTGCGGACGCTCCGCGCTGAGCCCCTGCATCCTCAATGAGGATGCCTTGAGAGGGGGCTCACGCGAGCGTCCGCAGGCGTGCTGACGAGTTGGAGGTTTCAGCCGAGCGCCAAGCTGGTTTTCAGCGTGCTGTCGGCTGAAAACCTCCAATCACAGCACAGCAGTGTCAACGTCACAGCGCCGTGACGTCGGCGCCGTGACGTCGACAGTGCGTCGCGGGCGATTGGCCCAGCGACGTCACTGCCCCGCCTCCAACCCCCTTCCCCCGGCTCCGATCGCGCCCGCTGGCTCGCCTGTATGGGCATGAAATCGCCCAGATTTCAGCAGGCGAGCCTCAGGGTCAGCGCGGCTCGGATCGCCTCACCCCTATAGGGCCCGGGCCTAAGTGGGTAAATAGAGAGTTATTTAACATACCACAGAGAGCACTAACCTCATAGGAAAAGATCATTGTAGCTCATTTCAAACCTGCCTATACAAATGGGACACGAACAGCTACAGAGTTGATACTTAATCAGCTAACTAGTATACAAATGATTCTAAATAGAACAGAGCTACAATGTACCTGTACTGAACAAGAACAAGAAAAAGAAACCTTGCTACTTAAAAAGTAGGGTGGGGCAGGCTTAAACTGTGGGAGGAGGGGCCACTAACCTCCAAACAACTGATACCAGCTGAAAATCAAATTAATAAACAGCAAGTTCAGAACCCCACATCGTATGTCTGTCAAAAGGAGAGCTACTGAGCGTGACCAAATGTTCACAACAAAAGACAGAAAAGCCCAATGCTACATCCAATGTGCAGTACAGATCCATTGTGGCCATTCTCCCTCCAGCAGAGGTAACTGAGAATTTGCATAGGTAGTGTTAGGACCTACTTACTGGTCATGCCTTGATAGGGCTTGCAGGCATATAACGCTTTGGCCAAAGGGTTTAACTAAATGAACCTTATTCATGAGGATATGTGTTTCACTGTGAATTTTTGTCACATTGGATGTAGCTTTGGGCTGTTCTGTCTTTTGCTGCACTGCGGTACCATTGACCATTGGAAATGCAGGATCACTGCATTGAAGCTTGGTAAATCTCCCACAGTCTCAAGGGAAATCTTTTATATTAAAACAACGCTGTTCTCAGATACTCCATCCTAATGTTGCCAAATGGTCCTTACAGGAAGTGATAATTGGATAGTAACAAGAACCTAAACATGGCAGCACAAAAAAGAATCCGTTGAAATTTGTATGATTGTAACTTGGTAATTTCTTTATGTATGGGTGATGCCCTGTTCATATGGTTTCATCAAAGATTTAATCTAAACTTGGTGGTTTAAAGTGCTGTTCTTATCCTGGATGGAACATTTTCTGGAGAGGCATTGATCCAGAACATAAATATCTTTTAAAAGACTCTGCATAGAGGGTTTAATATTCAGCTTTTCCATCTCAGATATAGATCTTACTTTGGAGAAAGAATCCAAACTCTGGTGTGGCAAAGTGCTTTGAATTTTGTATGATTGAACATCTTGCCGCTGTCGAGATGTGCGGCTGGATGGTAACTCGCCTAAGGCACATTTGGAATTGTTTGTAGTATTTGGTCAATCTGGTGTTTAACTTTATCCCAGAAAGGTGACGTAACTGGGCAAGTCCAGTGAATATATGAAGTGCCTGTGTGACCACAACCTCCAACATGGGCAACTAGCTTCTGCGTGGTTATCCGCTAGATGAGTTTGTCAGATACCAAGGCAATCTCAACCCTTACTTCATATTTTAATTTTGGATGAGTTATTTCATATTACCGTGGCACTGTGTGATCAACCTTTACATGGAGCTCTACCAATGGGCTGTCCTCTACTCAGTAACCTTTTTTCATTTTAATTGCTGAAGTACTACTACACAGAACAATAGCACTTCACCCAAAGATATTTAAGAGGCTTCAGAAGTGAAAGCTCTATCAAACCGTTTTGTTACTAGTGGCGTCATACTGTATCTATTACTACAAACATATATTTTCTTTAAATACACAGGTGTGTTTTTAGTTAGCATATTTTTGCAGGAGATGTCTGAAACACGTAATGAATAAATCCCATTGATGCTATTTTGTGGGGAGGTCGGGAATGGGGTGAGGCGGGGGGGGGGGGGGGGGGTGGAATTAACTAATTTTGACAATTTATATTTGCCATCAAATTTATCAGGTTTGTGGGAAATAACTGAAAATGTTACATGGAGTCTTGATCCCAAAGGTATGGCTGAGCATGGTCATGAGAAACCTTAAGAGTTTGGTGTAAAAAAAAATCAACCTTTCATAGTTACATAGTAGATGAGGTTGAAAAAAGACATCCGGCCATCAAGTTCAACCTATGCTAAATTTAGACAACAGATACTGTACCCTATATCTATACTTGTTGATCCAGAGGAAGGCAAACAAAAAACCTCAGGTACATATCATCCAATGATATCTCATAAGGGGAAAAAAAAAATCATCTTCAAAGTCTGTTGAGTCTTCTGACCCAAACTTTTTTTTTTTTTTTTTAAGTCTGCGCCCCTTACCGGTGTTTCTAACATCACAACGTCATCTTGCCATGGTAACGTGACGTCATGTGACCCCCGCGGCGTGATTTGTCACCGGAAGCCACCGGAGGTAAGAGAGTTAGAGGCCTTGCGCGATCACCCAACATTTTATTTAAACTCTTAGGGAAAGAGCGCGTGGCCTCTGTAAGCACCGCCTCCGAAGAAAATCTCGTGCCACCCAGTTTGTGCACCCCTGTTCTGACTACTAAGCTGTATTCTAGCAGTATGATTTTGTTTTCAGCGAGAAAAGTCAGGCAAAATTGCTATTCCCATGCAATGTTAAAGAGATGCCCAAGTTTATGTTGCTTTATACAGTATACTTACTGATTGTAAATGCAAGTACGGCCCTTTGATACATTTTATTATGCTGCTGAAGTGTTTCTGCTTGTCCTGTTATTTTGTCCGATTTGTAATTGTGCACAGGAAATCAAACCCCTCCCAACTCTCTGCTCTCCATGTTTACTAACTTTACAATATTTTTTGGTAAAAAAATAAATAAGCTCTGGCATCTATGATTTAGGATGTCCCTTACAAATCAATACTCAGAAAAGTGCCGAATGCTCTCTGAACCTGTCATAGAATTGTACAGCAAGTCCTCCTGAGAGCCCCAGAACATTAGAACCAGAACTGTCTCTATGCACAGGCAATAAAGAGATTTACTGGGGACACAGAGTTTTAAAGCTACATTACTACATTTCCCTCACCCCCCCCTCCCTTTTTAAAATTTTTTTTTTTAATGTAAAGCATGTGACTATATATAATTCTACATTCTTGCCTAACTGGCAATCGTTTGGTGCTCTTGTTGTACTGTAAAAATCCTGATTGTGTGTCTAACAGAATGGCTGCTTCAGTCAGTGTAAATCAGCAGCTATAATGTATCTTTAATGTTACCTTAACATATCTATTGTTACCGTTTGCAGCCTAAACTGCTGGGAATATTGGCAACACATTATCACAAACCGGAAAGTGTCGCAAATATTTTGCACTGCTTGGGAGGTGGGCTAAACCCTGCTATAGAAATCAAAGGATGCTTTAAAACTCATTCAAAATAGCATTGAGTTGAATAATATAATTTTTTTAAAATACAGTCACTATTATGTAATACTACAGAACTGATGCAGCTCAACCCGTTATAGCGCGATCCACTATAACGCGGATCCGCTTATAACGTGGCTTGAGCGTGGACCCAGATTTTTTTTTTTTACACTGCACGCAGGCACACATACACAGGCAGGCACACAGCACACACCTACCCCCCTACCTCTAGTTGCGGCTGCTGGGGTAATTGTGGGGGGCGAGTGCGGGGACTGCTAAGACTGCTGGGGTAAGTGTGGGGTGAGTGCGGTGGCTGCTGGGGATCGTGTAGGGCTGCCGGCGCCTCCCTCCCCCCTCCTCCCGATTAGGCGCGTGGAGGCCATTTAAAAAAAAATTGGCGTGACCCCGGTTACAGCACGGCCGGATCAGGTGTCCACCGAGGACCGCGTTATAACGGGGTTGAGCTGTATATTAAAAAAATAAAACTAAACGGTTACAAGATTTCACATGTTTTGCTGCTTTAGGATGGCTCCACAACAGCCCAGAAGTAGGTCATGGACTTCCTATCTCCTTTCTACAGAACTTACTTTAACTTCCCCCTCTCCCAAATAGAGTAGCACATGGGAAGAGGAAATAGGGACACGATATTTATAACATGCTCAACCTTGGCTGATTATGCAACACAATCGGATACTGTGAGAGCTGCACTGATTATAAGCCAGTTTCCTCTTAATGATAAAGTACTTGTTCTTCTGAGACATGTTAATCCCACAATATCGGGTCATAATATAATATACAAGCACTAAAAACAGGCCAAGCAGAAATGTCTAAGCACAACAAAATGTATGAATCATTTTGAGTTTGATTTTCCTCTGGCTAGTGTGATGTCACTGTTACACATGAGTTTGCACAGGCAGCACCCCCTTTTATCTCCTTTCTTTTATCTTTATTCTCTCTCTGAGAAGGCCATATATGATATGGGTCAAGGAAGCAAGTGACTGACAAACACAACCCCACTTAGAGGCCCTGAGGAAAAATAAATCATGCCTAATGTTTAATGAAACAGAACCGCCAAATCTTTACTTTAAGTATAAATGCATTTCTTTAAGGAAGACCACATGACCTCTTCTCCCCCCGTCCCCCCCCGTCCCCTCTCCCAGGTTCTCTATACATGGTTGCAACTTTAATCAGAACCTAACCATTGAACATAAAAAGCAGGAAAGATAACTTCTACTTGCATATGTGCAGGGGTTACATTATGTTGGCATCTGATGTTCGTACATTCCTGTATGTTTCGGAAGAAAAATTGCAGCAGATGTACAGTATACATTATTTTCACCTTGTACTAAACTTGTACCCATTGTTCATACCTGGTTATTGGGAGGAATGTTTTATTCTGCATTCTCTAGCTTCTGATGCACTCACAATTTATGTTATATATACGCACACAAACACTGTTCCTATGTGCCGTAGTCTAAACTGTCTCTTTTTTCATTTTTTTCATTTTTATATACTTAAGTAAATGTTTTTGTTGATTACTTTTAAGTTTGTATAAGTACATCTGAATGAGTTACCCAACTTTAGTCTGTGAGATTCTGGAGGTTGAATGCTTAAAATCTATTGTGATAACATAAATTATTGCGTTCAGATCTAAACAAGCAATTTGTACAATTCACATCTGAGGTGTGTTTAAACTTGGTGTTGAAGTCTCTATTGAAGTTACTCCCACCCTTTTTTTTTTTTTTTTTTTTTTTTTACGTCTGAATGCTAAGCTTGCAGGGTATAAATTTATTTATTTTTGCATATCCACTGGTTAAACCATTTGAAAGATTCAAACACATGCCCCCACACGTTTCCCCCCCCCCCCATAAATGTAAGTAAATATATGAACTTTTTATAACCTGACTAGAACCCAGGGTTCCTCCAGGGCTGAGCTGTGTTATTTTCAGCTCTGAGCACCCCTGCGTCCTGATGTACCTTCCAGTGAAGTTGCAAAAAATTAAATCAACTTCCTTCATGGGAAAAATAATGGTTGCCAAATCTCGTTGGTCTTGTGGGCCAATAGGAAGCATTCTTTGTAGCCAGAGGCGCATGCAGATAAAGGGCTTTGAACCTAATAATAAAGGAAATCGAGTAGATTCTTGGTGACAGCGATGATGTGGAAGCCATAGGGTGCACTGTCTGGAATGAAGGTTTGTAGGACTGAGCTTTAGTAACTGGAGTCACCAGTTATGCGGTGAAGCCTGGGACTAAAATCTTCTGTGGCACAGGGAATGAATGTCAGAGGCAGGATTGTTGTATGGTTCTGCTGCTAACCTGAAAAGGTATAGTAAGTGGGTTTCTGAGTTAAGCATTTTACATGCTAAGCATGGACACTTCTAGGGAGAAGGAGATCATAGACTGTGAACTCATCTGGGCAGGGACTGTATCTGTAGAAAAAAAAGTACCAGTACCAGGCACTTTGCGTCATTGGGAGAATCGCTATATGAAATAAAATTCTGAGGAGAAGAAACTACGCACTGATATGGGTAAGGATTACCGATCGTTGGTGTAAGATCATTGGGATGGAATGGCTTTGGACTAATGTGTTGTACTGTAGTTCGTAGCGCTGTACATTTTGACTGGCTGGTTTGCTTTATTGTACACATGGGTCTTCCCAAAGAATTACTACATTTAAATCAAAATATACAAGGGAGGGTGAGAGGCTGCAAATGTTAGTTGGAAAGAACTTGCTTTCCTAAAAAGTGTGGATCTTGCCCAGTGGCGTAGCTAGACATGAGCGGGCTCCAGGGCAAAGATCATTTTTCAGGGCCCCATTAAAAATCAGTGTATCCTATAGATTAAAAATTAAATATACGGCACATTTTATATATAGAGATATACAGGCATACCCCGGTTTAAGGACACTCACTTTAAGTACACTCGCGAGTAAGTACATCTCGCTCAATAGGCAAACGGCAGTTCACGCATGCGCCGGTCAGCACTTCCTGAACAGCAATACCAGCTCCCTACCTGTATCCAACCTGTGCGCAAGCGGGGAGACTATAGAGCCTATTACACATGTGTTATTTACATCAGTTATGCACGTATATGACGATTGCAGTACAGTACATGCATCGATAAGTGGGAAAAAGGTAGTGCTTCACTTTAAGTACATTTTCGCTTTACATACATGCTCCGGTCCCATTGCGTATGTTAATGCGGGGTATGGCTGTAGATATATAGATAGAGATATATAGATATCTCAAATGTACTCACCATTTATTTTTAAGTCAGAAGTTCCATTTCCGCACTTTTCGCTCAGCAAACACGTCAGTGTTTTGATCCACATAGTTTCTCAGAAGACATAGAGAGTAAACTCAATCCACTTGGTCTTTCCTGTCCCATGGCACTTCTCAAATAACTCTTAAGTTTTTAGTTTGGAAAATGCACGTTCTGTGCTTGCGACAGTGACTGGTATCGTTAGAAATAACTGCCGGCTTCCACCCTCCTCCATTCGAATCCCAGCGTGAAATGACGCCACGGATGTCACCGTGACATCACACGGCGTCGCGTTGCCACGGTAACGCAATGTGATTTGACGCGGGGATTCGAATTGAGCTGGGTGGCAGGAAGGAGGCGGCCGCCACATGCAAGTGCATTCCCATCACACCCGATAGGCCAGAGAGTGCGGAAAATATATGGGCGGACATTTTTTGTGCCCCCAAAAAGTATGCGGCGGTAGCGGGCCCCCGTGTTAAAGGACAAACCGGTAGAAGAATCGGCACCAGAGCAGGACGGCACGAGGTGAGGAACGCACTCTAGCAGCAGACACTGGAAGCAAGGAAGACTTCCGTGTCAGACCGCTGGGGTGCTCGCCTTCCCTGCCGTCCTGCTCTGCCTCTGTACCAAGTGCTGATTCTTCTACCGGTTTATCCTTTAACGCTGAGGGCCCCGCCGCCACATACCATCTCCCCCTGCCTGTCTCTACAGGTGGTGGGGGGTAAGGAGGGTGGTGGGAAGAGACGGCTCCCGGGCTACGCCCCAGTTCTTGCCCAATGTTTGAGATGAGAATTTTTATTTCATATAGGCAAAGTGTCTGTCTGTCTGTCACAATATACACCTGTTTTTATTTTTTTTATTGTAGCACTGGAAGGTATGGCCCGATTACAAGACATCTATAACTCTACATTTACAACCATTTTAACCACTACAAAATGGCTATATTAAGGGAACGTTAGGGAGTTGATTTTATTAGAAATCACCTATGAACAGAACTACTGTTTTTGTGCTTTCTGTGTAGACTTCTTTGTTTACTTTAAAAAGGTTGTAATGCATTTTATATGAAAACCTAGTAACGGTAATTGGCAGTCCAAAAGACAAAAGTAAATTAATGGTGACAATATTTTATTTATTTTTTTAAATTTGACCAACAAAAAAAAGTCCAACTATATGGTACATTAGTTATTATTTTCAGTCCCTGATCTAGCAGTCCGGAAGTTGAACATCACATTATTTCTATCAGCGGGTTACAGGTTATTTATTACAAGTCTTAGGAAAGTTAAGTGATTCATCAGTCTTTAGAAGAAACAAAATTGTTGCACAGCAAATTTAAATGTTAATGTTATGTGCTGTACCACGCCTCTACAAATTTCACTTCAGATTCTATCCGTAAAATGTATTTTGTTTTTTTTGTAATTAGAGCTTACAGCTAATACAATTGAGCGCACACTTTTATTTTTTTTTCCCCACTGATGCCATCATTTTGGGATCAGAGTTCTGAAATAGTTGTTGCAGCTTTGTTCTATCTGTTCGTGACAAACCCGCTACTGTACATTCATATAGAGAAGTACAGTGTTTGCCACCGGCAGTCTCTCTGTGACAGAGCCTGTAGGCTGACATAAAGTGCAGCCTGTTGTGAACTGCTAAGTGGGAGTCTGCCAAAAACTCAGCAGACAGAACTAATTGGGGAGAAAAAAGGATTTTTGTACCCTCATCTCTCCCTCTTCCATTTTTTACTTTTTTTACAAGACGGATATTGTTAAAGTAACTTGTTTATGTAAGATTTGTCTGCCTCTATTTTCTCATTGCATGAATCATTTTTAACTTCAAGTCTTGCACCGCAGGTCACTGAGCACTTCCACATGGCAGCTGGCACAGAACCAAGCTCAAGACACGCAACTCATCACAGTGGATGAAAAAATGGTAAGGGTTTTATTTATTTTTTTACTGTTGGCATCTTGCCTTCAGGTGCTCTCGCTGTACAATAGATATTGTCATGCTCTTCTAGGAAATCTATGTAAAGATGAGTTACAAAGCAAGAAAGAGGATTCTGGGAAATAAATAAAAAATGAACACCGTCGACTTTAAGGATAGTAAATGGTTAGGGATGCAATATCTGTCATCAAGTGCACAAGCATTAAACAGCACCATAAATCTGTGCTGCCTTACTCAGTTTGTATACAGTATGGTCATCCAGCTGTAGCAGAGTTTGTGAATTTGACAACTGGGAAGTTTATATATTCTTGTGGTTTTTTTTTTCTTTTTTAATCTATCTGGTTTAAACACCTGTTTTTATAAGAAACTAAATGGAAATCTGTTTACCCTTTCCTGGCCAGACTGCATTTGGGTAGAATCCCTTACAAATAACTATTGATAGAGCATACGGAGTGATTGGGTATTAACTGGCAGTGAGGACTGTTATACATCTATGTATATCTTCTCATTTGGATGGCAGTGCCTGTTTATTCCTATTTCTTTGACATACGTTACCTGCTAATCTAGCACACCTTCACTATGTACAGCTCTGTTTGTTCTGATATACCTGTTATGTGTTTTTACCACTTAATCGTGCAAGTGTTTAAAACATAAAATGTCTATGCCGTACTTGGCACTTTACACCATTTGTTATCCAGGGTTGAAAAACATCACATTGCAGCTAAGCAGTACAGACATCCAGTAAGGGGTACAACCCGATTCAGGAGATCCTGCCCCAAATAGTTAAACTGTGTAATGGAACCTAAATTCATTCCATAAGATGGCATACAAGTGTACATGGCATATCCGTGCAGGAAATGTAATTTCATTATGTATTGGCAAATTAAAAATAGAACTTGTGCGCAATATGGTACCAAAATTAATGGGTAAGGGTAGTGTTGATTGCTTTATTTAAAGATGCAGTAAACAAGAGGCGTTAAAGCTACAAGTTAACACCTATAAGTATTTTCTTTTTAAATGTTTGTTAATTTGTACACACGGGACACAGAGGCTTAGGAGGGCTGTGCTTTTCTCTGGCTACTCTTTTTTTATGTTACATCACTTTGTGTTCAACAAGAGGTTGAATGGGCACAGTGGGTTAAGTGTAGAGGAAAACACTTGGTTGACCTGCACTCACCTAGTCAGAGTTTTCAGTAAACCGGAACATTTTCTGGAGGTGAACCACACACTATTTTCAGGTTCAGTTTCCCAGTTAAGTTACCGGGTTGAAATATCTCCAGGGGAAGCCAAATGACTGTCAGATCTCTGACCAATGTGAGGCTGCAACATCATTGGTTGTGGTTTCCTATTGGGCTGAAAGCTGAAGCTGAAAATAGCATGGTTCTGTTCTAGTGTTTTATTGTTTTTAGCTACACAACATTCCACCTTTACGCTAACCGGGGAAATAAACTGACAAAGGCATCTTATTTATAAATAAGTTGAGTTGTGTTGCCTTCTCAATTGTGATTGTGATCAATATGCCCCCTCCACTTCCATTTGCGACAGGTGATTGTTATCCCAAGTGATCACACAAACATGATCACAGAAGACCGACAGCACTCTGGAAAGACAAAGGACACATATTTGATAGGATATCTTTTAGTGCTGAAAGTGCCACAATGTCACAGTCACCTGCAAATATTCTCTCCCCCCCCCTATATGAATCATAAGTTTGTAAATTAGCGTGTGCACAATGGAGTATCTCTCTGTACCTGAAGCAGAAGAGACTGCATTGGTCCAACCTCCAGTAAAACCACACAAGACATCTAAACGGTGTCAGTGCATTGTTTCCTTACTACTTCCTAGCACTGAATGGTGCCATATGGTGTAGCATTTCCTGGCAAATGTTTGTATGGGCCATAATTGTCAAGCATAGCCGCTATTCACACAAAGTTTCCCTCCAGCATTATATATACAGGGTAAGGTGGAGTTGGCTTAGACCTGCTCACCGTTCAAAGGAAAATGACATTAACTACAGTGGGAAAACCAGGGCACCAGGTTTAGAGGCTGAGAAACTTCCTACACAATGATATTGATCGGAAAATAAAATACGAATGAAGACTTGGTACTGAGTTCAGTAAAAATTCTATGCAAATAAAAGACTGGACTGCTAATATGACAGTTCCTGGTGTATACCTGATAGATGATGGCGTTAATTAGATAGTTCATTATAAAATATCTTCACAAGCGAATATACATATACACACATATACACACATATACACACATATACACACATATACACACATATACACATATATACACACATATACACACATATACACACATATATACACACATAATAACATCCTGGCCCTAAATGTTTTGATCGTAAACATTAAAAATTGTTCTCCTTTTCCCTTCATTTTTTGTAACCTTTTGATGCACATACTTTTTACAAATCTGAGAACAAGATACTATAGAGGGAAACCTCGCTCTAATACCCCTTGATGGAGGAGGCGTGCTGCCTAGGGATAGGTCAAAAATGACTATATAGGTGTATCAAAGAGGATACACTAAAGAATCCCTTTTGGTAGGCGCACCGCAGACCTTTATGTAATAAACGGTCAGGGGTGAAATAAGTAAATAGTGTTCTTTTTATTTTAATAAATCATGGTGTAGTTAAAACAGTATACGCTTCGGATGAATATACTGATTTAAAAATTAGACATCTCACGAGGGGGATCTTGAACAACGACCTGACTAACCATATAGCCCCCCCCTACCTGTATGCAGGGCAGGGGTCTTGTTTATTTATACTACGGATACCAGGGTGGTGGGCAGGGACACAGGGAGTTTAATAACAGATAATTAATATCAGTGATCTGACTACTGGGTATACCATACTACAACAAATTAGATAATTACATAAGAGCTAAAGGAGACGTAATGGTAGATTACGAATAGACATTAGATGTCTAATTTTTAAATCAGTATATTCAACCGAAGCGTATACTGTTTTAACTACACCATGATTTATTAAAATAAAAAGAACACTATTTACTTATTTCACCCCTGACCGTTTATTACATAAAGGTCTGCGGTGCGCTTACCAAAAGGGATTCTTTAGTGTATCCTCTTTGATACACCTATATAGTCAAATCTGAGAACAACCCAGAGTATCTTGCTAGATTTTGCTAGTGAATGGTGCTGTTTTTCATGTTATGCATTGAGCTGCTTATGAAGGATGATTAGGCCGGCTACAGGAATGAAGCAATCCGCATTAGACAATCTGTTTGTGTCCTCACACACATACTTTCTTGTCTCAATTTCCCGGTGATGTCAGAAATTAAAGCAGCATTCATGTTTCATACAACCGATTTTAATAGGTGCTGCATACAGTATATTGGGTAATAAGATGTAAGTTTTCCTAGAGAAGATAGCTTTGCTTGGAAATGTGTCAATAGCATGCGACCTTCCTAGTCTACATCAATGCCTTGGTGTATTATTGCAATGTTTAATACCATGCTGGATTTTCATGGCTATAACCTATTTAGTGCCGGAATGGTCACTCTGGCACTGAAGTTGGTAAAGCAGTGGTATTTAGTGTGTAAAATTCTAGTTACAGATGAAGTTTCCGGGACTGGTTTGTCCTCACGGGAACCACAACTGCACAGCACGCACTTAAAGCGTGCGCGTGCTTCACTCAGCTTTTTATAAGCATGAGCGGGTGACCGCGTGCCGCGTGGAAACACAAATTCCTCCGCAGGCACAGTGGACTGGCCACGGAGCGTCCCTAGATAGCAGGTTGGAACCGGAGTCTTAATCTGTAATTGCCATGTTACTGATATGTTGTGTTTATGTTGACTTAGCAATTACATCATTAGGTCTACAGTAGTAAAGCTTTTACCATACCTAAGATATGTAGGGAAAAACGGGCTGTATTTGATAAGTAAAATGCTGTCACTTGCACCCCTAATATAATTTGAGACATAGCACTGGTTTTTTAAAGTAGCTGTCCAAGCTGCCGTTTTTTTAATTTTCATTTTTCCCCTTTAATATGTGCATCAATTGATAAGTAATTGATAAGTAATTAGCCATGTTTCAGATCAATCCATTCTCCTGTGATCGATTGGCGAAGATTCAGCTGGAAGGTTCACTAAATGGCTGTCAGTGCAGCAGAAGAGGACCAAAGCATGACGGACATTTAAACAATAGGTGTATATTCTTGTAATGGCGCAGTGGCTGCTTTTGCTTTATATCTGCAGACCATGGGACTTTGGGTACTAAACCATAATTATTTCTGCTGTGAGGAATGCTTGTGCAATCACTTCAACATGAACTGCATGTCCATTTTTTGCCTTTACTCATCTCCATCTCCCATTGATGTCACTACGCCAGCTCGGGATAAGCCAAACTTTATATATGTATATGTAACACATGTTCCCTTCCGCCCCCCAAACCGCACTTACAGGCCAGTGTATGGGAAAGGAGTGCATTACCTCGCTGTTTGGGGCTTCACCTGTTGGTTCGCAGGAGGTCTGTGTGGTGAGGGTGTTATGAGACTGGACAGGACTGGCTCTTACAGGATTCTGGTTCATCTTGGTGTTATCAGCGCCTCCAGTAGCGATGGCTCCCACAAGTGTAGGCGTTAGCACCCATCACTACACACATGCCTTCTCTCAGCCTAGTAACTGACACCTTAGGCTGAGGTATAATTGCAGGATCTTTATTCAGCATCAGTCAGCTTGGCAGCATACTCTTCTGCATACGCCCCAGGACTTCTGGATGGTGCTTTACTTCCACTTCTTCAGGTGGTCTTGACTAGCCAGCCAAGTGAACAGGCTTACCCCGCAATGGGCAAGACTCGCAGTTCCCACCATCACCTCACCCTCCTTCACCCTAGCCAGGGATCAGGGAGGGACACACTCCTGCATCCTCTCTCTCCAAGGTGGAGAGGAAGACTCCTACATTCTCTCTCTCTCCCAGGGGGAGAGGAAGACTGCTCTAACTTTAGCCTACTCCCCTTTGAAACTTCTGGAATGGGCGGGCTCATGGACTGTACCCACCTACAAGGGGCTGTACAAAGGCCATGAGACACCACCTACATTCCTTCACTTTCTGGGGAAGCAGGGAGCGGGGTCAAGGGCCCACAGATTAACCTGCTAATGCCTGGATCTTATCAGGACTTACTTAGCAGAAACACTACAGTATGTGGGGAGAAACAGGTACGGCTGGACATACCCTGTTACATCCTTCCCTGGGTGAAAAACCCCAACGACCCTGCTTGGTTCCGAATTTAGGAGCACCGTCTGTCATCCTGGAGACCTGCAGAATGACAGAAAATTACATCACATAATTGTATGTGTATTGCTGTTTATTAGATACTAGCTTATATAGCCGGCATTGCCCGGGTCTTAATTTTCCCGTTCCCCGTATCTCTCTGCTCCCCTCTCTCTCTCTATTCACCTGTCTTTCTCCCTCTTCCTCTGTCTGCCTCCCTCTCTCTTTCTCCTCCATTCACAGCACTCTGGTCCCCCCCCTGCACATGAATGCGCCCCTCCTCCCTTCCCAGCTCTGCCCCCCCATCCCCCGTTCACAACTAAAGGTGTGTCCACCTCCCCCGTTCATAGCTCCGGTCCGTCCTTCCCTTCACATCTCTGATCCGTTCCCCTCCCCCCCCCCTTCACATCTCCGGTCCCGTCCCCCCCCCGTTCACAGCTCCGGTCCCCCCTTACCCCCGTTCACAGCTGTGTTTCCCCCCCCCCCCTTCACATCTCTGATCCGCTCCCCTCCCCCTCTTCACAGCTCCGGTCCCCCCCCCGTTCACAGCTCCGGTCCCCCCTTACCCCCGTTCACAGCTGTGTTTCCCCCCCCCCCCCCTTCACATCTCTGATCCGCTCCCCTCCCCCCCTTCACAGCTCCGGTCCCCCCCCCCGTTCACAGCTCCGGTCCCCACTTACCCCTGTTCACAGCTGTGTTTCCCCCCCCTTCACATCTCTGATCCGCTCCCCTCCCCCCACCTTCACGGCTCCGGTCCCCCCCGTTCACAGCTCCGTTTCCCCCCTCCCCCCCCCGTTAACAACTCTGTTTCTCCCCCCCCCTTTTCAGGTCACTGTTGGGTTGGGTGGCGGCTCAGTGGGGTGCGAGCGGGAGGGTTCATCAGCGTTGTCTCACTGGGGGGGTAGGCGGGAGGTTGTGTTGGCGCCGGCTCAAGGGGGGTGCGGGCGGGAGGGTGTGTCGGCGGCGTCTGAGTGCGGGTGCCGGCGGCTGTTGTCGGCGGTGGGTGACTTACTGTGGGGCGGGCGGGTTGTTAGTTGGCGGCTCTTGCGGTGGCGGACGGGCGGATGGGTTGCGTGGCGTCTGGATCTGGTTCCACCCCCAGCGCCGAACGTGCGTGACGTCGCCTTGCACTCAGAGACCATGAGAGCCAAGGCCTGCCCCGTAGTCGGGCAATGAGAGCCAATGACAGCCAAGGCCCGGCCCACCCCACCGTCAGCCAGTGGGAGAGCTTGACAGCCAATGAGAACTCGCACAAACCCACAGACACAGATTTTGAGTTTTATATATATATATATATATATAGATTATAATGGTCTATTGGAGGCCTAGGAGGTGGGTAGTGGGGCTGTTGAGTATTTTGTTTTATTGTGGGTAGCGGGGATGGGTGTTTAAGCCTTGTGGGAGGGGTTAACCCCTTCATTGCCTTAGCGGTATCAACCGCTAATGGAATGAAGGGGTTAAGTCCACCCACCCCCCGCTACCCACAATAAGCCAGGCACGGGTGGCTAACCCCTTCATTGCCTTAGCAGTTAGCTGCTACGGTAATTAAGTTGCCTGTAAATGCATTTTTCATGCATCGGATTCATGCCGGGGATCTCCGGTGCTGGTATTTATGGGTATCCGCTATGGAAACCCCTGGCATCCATCCGATGCAGGAAACATGCATTTTATTGTCTAAGTCCCCTTTTTGCTGATCATCGCAGCTTCTCCCCACCTTCTTGACAACTTTTTGTGGCGGGACGATTTGGAGAAGAAATCGCAATTCTAACGTGGCGATCAGCTGCGATAAACTGATCGGGGCTTATAGTATAGAGCGTGTTTTTTTTTGTTTTGTTTTTTTCTCCGGCAAACAAACCCGGCGATTTTTGCTCTTATCGCCAGCTTCTCGGGGCTTACTGAATCGCTGTAGGCTTTTTTGGTGCGAAGCTGGCGATAAGTGGCTTATCGCTTCTTACTGCATGAGGCCCTAAGTGTCCGAGCTTTCATGCAGTACTGTCTGTGCTATACAAGAAACGAGTATTTTTGAGTAGTGTGTGAGTTCCCTCCAACTAGGAGTACAGTGTAAAGCTACCAAATGTCCTATATGTGACTATCCCGGGAAAACTGAAACAAGTTTGTAGAAGCGCACAGGTAGGGGAAGAAAAATGATATAAAAGATGGTTGAAATAACGCAAAACATTTGTTTAAGTAATGCCTCACAATTCTTCATCCCCAATATTATTCCTTGCTTGCGTAAACCTATCCCGGTTGAGGCTTTCACAAATGTGGTACCTTTTTAAGCTAAAGGATATTGTGACAAATGATGCCTTTTTAGGAGACTTGTTAAGGAGCGGTTTCCAAAATGCATGGAGCTAGATTCAATATTGTTTAATATTATTATTAATAATAATAATTTGCTGAACTTACTGTTAAAAGGCAATGTTTTAGATTAGAATCAGGCTATTTATATGTTAATGATAATTCCCTATTAACAGGAGCAGCTGACTTGCTAATATGTCTGGTTATTACTACACAGAATTGACTGAAGTTTGTTAACATATGGTACGATCAAAGTGACATGAAATCATACACACTTTTATTTTATGGCGTGACGTCTATACAAGCATGCAGTACCACTGTTGCTTTATTTTAACCTTGCCTGTGCTAATATGATTGAGTTAGAATATAGTTATAACAAAATAGATGGCATTCTTGTTCTAATCAGTAGCAGATTAGAATTTTGGCAACTCTCTCTTAAAGAACTTTGCTATGTGTGGTCTGTTATTTCATGTGCAACCTGATATTTATGCTTACTTTTTTCCAAGCCTAAATTCAGCAAGGCTTCCAGATCTTCCAACAAATGGGCCACAGTAAATGTATATTTGTCATTAATTTTAATGTTTCCCCCTTTTTTTCCCCTCTCCATATTCAGAGAAGTTTGTTTAAACATTAGTCTGAAGAAAAATGGATTAAAGGCAATCGCATTTCGTAAGCAGGTACTTTATCATAGGTAGAATGATATTTTGCATAAAACACCAATACATGATCATTGTAAAAGGGCAGGTCCCTGCAAATCGGCCAAGAAATGCAGACTATAAATGTCACTTTGCAAACATAAATACTCCAGAGGCTTCAGAAACACCCTAAATCACGGCCGTTTATTCCCTGCAAACAAGGAGCTATGAAAGTGGAGCAGATCTTCCTAATGGCTTAAATAACAGTGAGATTATCACACCAACAAAATTGATGTAGGCCAGATATGATCGCCTCTGCTCTTGACCAGCTTTAGTTTAATTTTTGTTTGCAAAGCAATATTCTTCATTCTCCAAATATGAACTTATATTTTGTACAGTATGTTAAACAGTTCATGGCCATGCCAAATGGCAACACCCCAAAATGTCCTATCAGAGGATTTTGGCTCCATTCTTTCCTTGTACTGTAGGATCTTAAAGTACTGTAATAGAAGTACAGTAACCTTTTCGCTAAAACTGTAGCCTCAGAGTTCTAAATTCAAGAATTGAAGGGCCTTATTTAATAAAGGGTTCTAATTCGTAAGGCACCTTATAGACTAATCAGTTGGACATTCAGTTTTCTTTTTAACTGTGATATTCTACGGCGCTCCTTCTAATAGATATATTTATATCTATCAATAAAAACAATTATTAAAATCGTAGACCATGCCTAAAAAGCCAAAGTGATATTATACGAGCCCCAAAGTATACTGCTGCTCAACCATGATGAAGCAAAGTAAATTTGCGAAACGCGTAGTTGCACGTCGGGACGTGTAGCCTTCTGTCTATCAAAGGCCACCGTAGCCTCCACGAGAGCTCCGATAGCAGTCCTGTCGACCGGATGCGAAAGCAGGAGGAAACCGCACCGGATTACTCAAGAGGCTGCCTGTGCCAGAGGTGTTTTATTTCCTGTGAGTTATTGTATACTCCTGTTTTTACTATTAAATTGCATGGTTTATATCTCTTTCTACGACTGTCATCCTTATTGGGACCACTGCAAGGATGCTGGTCGTCCACCGTTGCATGATACCAGGTGAATGAGGGACTGACTGAGAGGGGGCACAGTCAGTGCACAAAGACTTATTTGATGTGAGGTGCTCTCTCACATGGCCGGGAGAGTACAGCTATTATATTTACACTCTATTCCCCATTTCAAACTCACTGTCTTGCCATTGTTTCTGAGGAAAACTATCTCACTAACCAAGTGTTTTTTTTTATATCTATGTACTTTTTCTTGCGCTCACCGCCCTTTACCTTCATATTCTAAGGTGCATAGTGTGTTTCCCCCTTAGACACTTGAGAAGCTCATGGACTTTTTTTTATTTTTTACTTTACAGGCTGGTAATATTGTTTATTTGCAGCACTTAATGTCATAGGAAGGTTACAATACTGTACGGAATGAGTGGCATAGTCCCATGAGGCTCGGTTTGTATGGCTATTTTAAAGGCACAGTAGGAAGTAATAGACACCGGTTGTACCGTATTGGCCTGAATATTGTACGGCTTCGCACATATGACACTCAAGTTTTGAAGGTGTTCTCCATGAATAATTAAAGGTGTTTGGCTGCGCATATAATACGAGTACAGTTTTCGGAAGGACATTTTTAGGGAAAAAACATAGCACTATATTCTGGCCAATACGGTATATGTTCTAGTGTTGAAGGCTTCACATTTGTCATTAAACCATAGAGAACACGTGGAAAGAAAAGGAATATTTAGTAATGATTTAAACAAAAAAGACCACCATAAAGCCACACTGGGCAAAGGAATGCACACTGGGCAAATGAATGCTTCTTGGTGATGGGAGCAATTGGATTCATTATAGCTGAACACATTTTCTTACCTTTTAATATGACGTGCTCATTGTGCCTGTTTTTTTTTGTTTTTTTTAATGTTTTCAATTATTTTGTTGCAATATTTTACATTAATATACAAAGTTCAGTTATTGTCTTCCTCTTCAAAATATTTTCTAATGCTGACAATACTGTATGTGCATCGCTCTGTAGGGATTTTGCGGTTCAATGATTTCCTGCCACAAAGAACTTAACTCCATTTAATTTTGGTGCCTGAGGCACAGGGAGATGAAGTAACTTGCCCAAGGTCACAAGAAGAGCTGACACTGAGATGTGAACCAAGTTCAGCAACTTCAAAGACTTCAGATAGGCTTCTTGGGGGGATGGCTGCTTTAAGGAAAAATGTTGGAATTTGTACACTTGCAAAAAACTCAACCTCCTGAGCAATATGCAGATTTGATAAATTAATTTAAAAAAATTGCCACGACCAATACATTTTGTGAATAAGGAAGAGATATAAAATGTCTACAGGCTCGGAAGAGATGATCTCAAATGAGTCTGTGTATTTGGAAGACCTTTCCCCTGAATGAATCCTGTCCGATCAAAGGTATATTTCTCTTCGGACCATGATCGGGGAGAAATAAATTAGGATGCCGAAGCTTTTAATACAGAACTACTATAGTAGATGGTCTAATCAAATCAATACACAGGTCATGGGCATGGAAGACGTTAACCAGTTTCTCTTCTGGATTTCTTATTCGACGGTCTGCAGAGTAAGCTGCAAACATTTCACAGTCGTCTGACAGTATTGGATATCACAAAGTAATGGGAACAACATGACTGATAGCGGGCAAATTCTAGACTGCTTCTGCAAATCTATGCTTGTTTAGAAGAATATGCCCTAGTCTGGGATACCCCTCCTGAAGGCTGACGCTCCTATAGCCAGATTGGCACATCGCACTGCTATCCAGTTGGAGGACAGCACGCCTTTAAGAGATGCTGGATAATGGATAGGAATATGGAAAGTATGAAAAAATAAAATGCATGTGTTTACAGGAGCAGCCACCAAGCATCGCATCTTTTTTCAGAGCACTTAGTCTTGTGTACTAATTTGCAAGAAGGGGTCAAAAGACCTAATTTGGTGAAGTAACTGACAGAAATGCAGACGGCTATGGATAGATTTGTGAAGCATCATTATGTTCTATCCGATTGTACATAAAAGCTATGAGTTTTTCGATAGCTAGAGTCTCAGTCCAAGAACAAGTGGTCATCCTTCACTTCGAAGGTGAGTACCTTTCTAGAGATAAGTTGGAATCTCTGATTTATGAAGTTAGTGGGCAGGAAAACACATTTTATGTCTCAAAATAGAAAACTAAGACCCTATCAAAGGCAAGCAAGAACCTATGGGCAAAGAAGCTATAACAGACCAGGCCAATTAGGCTCTAATTAGGTTTTTTTCTTCTCCTTATACCTCAAGAAGAAGAAAAGCCATGATGTTACCAAAGCAGTTTAATCAATAAAGGTCACTGGATCCAGCCCCCCTTCACAACTTGTCAGTAGAAGGGCTGATGTCCAGATTCCAGGATAGCATAGTCCAGATCACATGAGATGTCTGCGATAAGACTGTAAATCTGATCAGGGTATGCACTCACGTTCAGTCAAGTCAATCAGGAATTTCTTTGCAACATCTGAATCCAAGGAAAGGGGAGGAGTTACAGGTGTTAAGAGATGGGGGTGAAGAATGTGACGGGGAGGAAAGGGTTAATACCTGATTTGCCATGCATTACTGTTGTTGACCTGTCCCTGCCATTTTTATTCCCCATTTGCAGGCATTCCCTGTCTGCGAGGATAAAAGACAAGATGCATTGCTTGCCATACCCTCTAACTGACACATGATGGCAGATCTTAAATGTAAGGCAGGAGGAATTTTTTTTGTAAGTCCAAGCAGGAATTACTTGGACATCCAGCTGTGATATGGGTGAATGAGCTGGGGCTATTTTTATGACCAAGCCTCAAAGGGCTGTAGTTATTTTTATGATGGAGCCTCAAAAGGCTCTCACAGATTTAGAGTCCCCCTGTCTAAAAGAGTGTCAATTATGAAAAGACCCAGAGATACATAATGTATACAATACTGGCATACTGATGCACAGCAGATGTCAGGCTAGTGACATTTATTGGTCAAAAAGCAGACTTAGTGGTGCCAAGAAATGGGTATACCCCAGGTATGCTAAGTGGCATGGGCATCAACCTGACCCATGCGCCCTGCCCACCGGACAGCCCTTTTGACTGGTCTTATGAACTTTGGGTAACTTGACTATTCGTGGGTTTTCTTGTTCCCAAGAGGGGATTGGATCCACATGTTAAAGATAGCTTTGGGCAGTCTATAACTGTGGCTCCCCCGTTATCCCCAGTGTGATTCTTGAATTTTAATCCATGATGTAAAGATGCAAGACTTTGTTCCAGCACAGTAGCAACCAGTCCAGGAGTGAAGGGGTTAATAACCACATAACCACAGGACTTTTAAAACCAAGGCTGCATTTCTTGCGCTTGCAAGCAGAGGACAATTTCTTTTCTTTCAAAGGACAATTTCTTTCATTCCCTTATTCCAGTAAGTGTTTTCAAGTGTATTCTGCAGATGTCGTGTGTTTGTCTATTAAGGAAATAAATCACAATTTATTTTGCAACTTGTTCTGTTCAATCGTGTACCCAGAAATATAAATGTTTTGATAAAAGTTGGTGTCATCGTGACAAAGAACCTCAAGCACCTTTTACAGTCGGGTGACCAGAGGTTCCACAGTCACAAAGGAGGAATGGAATTCATTCATTTTTATTTTTTTTTCCCTCAGGCCAGATCCTACTGAATAATGTACCCAATATCAGTGCTGAAGCAGGAGAGTTCCTAACCTCAATAGATTCCAGGGATGCGTATTTACACATCTCAATATCAAGTGCCAATCATCATTGTGACGATATGGGCAATGAGGCTCTTATAATAAAGATGAAGCCCAGCCATTGCCCTATAATCTGGATGAATATACAGGGTTGCCTAGTACTGTACTGTACCCAGCATGTACCTGGCTAGCTTAAGCAAGTTTAAGGCAAGTTTTAGAATACTCGTTGGCTCGTCTGTAGAAAGAACAATGGTTTAGAAAGTTAGACTGTCCTTTTTTAAAGGAAGAAATGGAGAAGCTGCATAAAAAATACCATTGCAAGGTAGAAGAGGTTGTATTGTTAAAACATACATGATTAAAGGGAAAAGTCCCTTCGATTTTAAAGTGGGCCCATTTGACCAGAGTGATGGCGACTTCATTGACAAAAAGTGGATGTATCGATCAAGGATTTATACACCACTGGGTTGGGCCTCGCTTACATACATTAAGACGTTACCGCATTGACATTCGAGGCCTCTACACATTACGAGGTGTGTGTTGTTCTCATCCACCAGTGCCTGGGTACGACGCATTCTTTACCACAGCCATGAGGGAGATCAGGAAAACGGAATTATGCATTTAATATTATTTTAGTTTCCTTGACCACCTCCATGGCTACCTATGCTGCTCTTCCCTCTGTATTTGTGGCCATATGTACTGTAGTGCCACCGATTATTCTAAAACAAACCTGGGGCAATCTCCAAAAAGTCCCAGGTACATGCTGGGTACATGTTGCAACGTTTCACACATTTCTGCAGACAGACTAATGGCCCATCGAATTAACAGCGGGGGTCCCTGGCAGTGCCGGGAACCCCTGCTGTGTTAATCCGATGGGCCAATAGCCTCTAGGAATGTCACTGAAATGTACCCAGCATGTACCTGGCTAGTTTAAGGCAAGTTTTAGAATACTCGTTGGCTCGTCTGTATGTGTTCTAGTTTGGGAGAAATAAGGAGTGAAGCCTGGTTATATACCTTCCTGTGCATTTTCTACCTGTCCTGACCCGCCTGACAATAGGATTAACCTATTCGGTACCGCAGACATGGAGAGATATAAGGAAATTAAATGAACGGTAAATATTATTTTTTATATAGACAAAAATGCTGACTCCAGGTGCCATGCAAGTGCTTCCTGTAACGCATGTAACTACATGTCCTTTAGCGGTGTGCTGGAGGTGCAGTCCTATATACGGTCCATGGACTTCTCTCTTTTTTTTTTTTTTTTTTTTTTTAAATCCAGGTTTACTTTTCTTTATTCATCCTGACGACCTGCTTCACTGAAATAATCCAGCTGTTATCTATCTTTATGAAATATTAATGTAAAGCAATTTTTGTAGGGCCGCAATAATTTTTTGTTTACTTTTTTATTTTAACACTTTGTAACTGTTCCTTGTCACATTTCTCTTGGTTTTTGTACAAGCTCCTGGGCGGGGCATGTGGTACCTTACACCAGCGGTGCGCAAACTGGAGGGCGTGCGAGAATTGCTAGGGGGCGCGGGCGGTTACAGAGACAACTGCTGCCAGCTGGGTCTTCGGTGACGCGTCGCCATGGCAATGCTGGGGCATGGCAACACGCATCACATGACGCGATGGGGTGACGTGACGTCAGATGGCCCGCGATGTCATTTGACTCTGAGCCTTTGGGAGAGGGGGGGCGCGAATGCTGCGGCTCCCAGGAAGGGGGCCGCAGCTAAAAAAGTTTTGGCGCCGGTACCTTACGCATCAGTTGCTTGTGTGCATTTTACAATAAGCTGTTTATGCCTAAACTTGAAAAACTATGACATCTGAAAAACCTAAAAAAAAAACAAAAAACATATATTGCTGCACCTTCTATTGTTCTCTTAGAATCTAAAACCTATGATATTTTTAGGAGGGCTCTTTTTTTACCTTTCTCCGCTACTTTCAGCCTATCTGAATATTGCCAATAGTGGTTCTAGTTGATGCATTTAAATCCATTCTGTACAGAGAGGCTTGCAATTCATTTGCAAACAATGCACAGTAGTACTTAGGAGTTCAACATTTCCATAATAACGGTTCGGGATTGATACTTTGAACGTGTTACATTTAAACCCTTCAGTAAAAGGTCTGTGACGTAAAAAAAAAAAAAAAAGTAAATAAATACCGATAAGCACTGTTCTTTAAAAAATAAAAAACTTTGCCTGTACTTGAGGTCCGCACACAACACGGCAATATACCTTTCAGAGTCTTTTTCCTACAAAATACATTATGGAAAAATCCTTAATGTATCACTTATTAATGTGTTTTAGATTTTATCGCATTGTTTGGTCAGGTCCTTCACTGGTATATGTGTTGTGTATGTACTGTATGTGTATATCTAGATCCCATTATTATTTCGTTTTATACAGTGCCTTCTTTGTTCAACCAAAAAAACGTTTCCACACTAAATTTAGAAAGCAGCATGAAATTTACACAGGATTATGGTTTCAGTACCATAATGCTAAAATGGGTTTATCGTTCCATTGAGCAGTTGCTCCGGGAAATAGAACGACACAATTCTATACATTATTGCAAAATGTATTTTCTAACGTGCTTTTGCAGAATGTTATTTTGTTGTGCCATATTCATACTGTGCTATACAAATAGATATATATGTATATTGTAACAATTTAAATTCGAAAGCTGCCTCAGCCTGTTCTATTAGGTTCGTCATCTTAAGCCTCACATGGAATTAGATCAAACGCAAATTAATGTAGCTGGCTTCTATTTAGAATATGAAATGTCTAATGTAGCAGCTCTTGATATAGGTATAGATCGCCGTGCTTATTTCAGACCCCTATTTAAAGTTACTAATCACTTTGCTTGGGGTGGGAACATTTTAAATCTGTATCTTTAATCGAAAACAAATAAGAAAATAAATGACTGCTACATTGAAAACCACTGGATCCAATCTTTGGAAATTACTAAGTAAAGGTCTGTTTTCCACTCAATCTTATTTTATTCCTCCGACATAATTCAACATAATATTAAAAATGGCATTTAATTGTGGTAGGCAGGAAGATGTGGATTGAAGCATCCCTGTTGCAGCTTCAGCCAAGAACTGTGGATACTCTGCATTGCTTGTGCGTTTCCAACTTAGCATAGGTTCTAAGGAACTTATTTTTATGTGTTGCCCCCGTTAAAGTCACCCGTATTGGCAAACAAATAAATGCAGGGTCATGCAGTCAAATGAATATAGGTGTATCTATATAATATATATATAATGTAACTCATGGACATATAGTCCAATCCAAATGTATCCTTCTAGCTTTGAGTGCATTATGTGTGGGTCTTTTTTGGATCTCCTCTTGGATCCACCTTGTATACAATATATACTTTGCCTCCATGCACCTTGTGTCTTAATAGACTATCAATTCAGGATAAAATAAAGGGTGAGCGGTCCGGTCCATCTTTGCTATAACCTATATAGTATAGTAAGGTAGCAATGGTTTTATTCATAGCAATCCTTAGCCATGGTTGGGATAAGCATCGTGGCTGCACATTCCTTTTCAAAATAAGCATACAAGATTTATTTTTTCCTTTCAATGTTTTATGTATTAAATGTTGCGATGTGGAAACAATCCCAGGAAAGGCACTGGAATAAAGCTAATCCAGTAGATTATTAGCCACTGCTCATATTTTTGATGTGCTATTTTGGAATGTTTTTAAATAAGGGAAAACGGGTGAGTGGTCTGCAAAATTGGTTAGCTAGAAGGTTTCAGAATATTCTAGGCAATGGAATAGTTGAAGTAGCTCGGTTAAAGTAATCTAATTCATGTAATGACATGACATTTAACAGATTCAACGTAGTAAAATGAGAACCGTAGCTATAGGGAGATAACTAGGTACCAGAGTTGGACCATCTAA
Organism: Ascaphus truei; assembly: GCF_040206685.1. Taxonomy (NCBI): domain Eukaryota; kingdom Metazoa; phylum Chordata; class Amphibia; order Anura; family Ascaphidae; genus Ascaphus; species Ascaphus truei. Next base: position 67,734,393 of record NC_134483.1, read on the forward strand.
GAATGCGAAGTTCCCATATACTGCAGGGAACCCTAGTCATCCATTCCTAGGAAGCTTAAAGTATTGCAGCCTGGCCAGTAAGTTAATGTCTTGATCAACAGCCCATGTGAAGGTGATCTTTACAGACGTTATTAATTGCAGGTTAAATGCATACAAAATCCCAATTTTTGGTGCTGTGCCGAATCTGAGAGCATGGATTTTATCTGTCGGGAGTGGGAGGTAGAGATCAACCAGTGGGGAGGTAATTTCATTGGGGGAAAGGAGGGGGAAGAGACTTTAATCTGGGGGAAATCAGGGGGTGGTAATCTAATGCATGGGTGGAAAGGGTTTTCATCCGGGGATAGTGGGTGGCAAGCGAATTGAGGGGGAAATTTGTTTGTGGTTGTTTCATCCAGAAGTAACTGGTTAGCACGGGGTACAGCCTGTCAGTCATTTTTTTCCTTTTTCTTTTATAATGGTGAAAGATCGAGCGCAAAATACTGTATATTAATAGAACATTAAATAAATATTGATTGATACATAAGTAAGCGTACTGTCCTGTGATGGGTGCTGCTGTGGGGTGGATTCGATCCACATCCACTATAGAATTAACAGCAAAGGAATCCAAAGTGCACTCTCATCCAGGTGTGTGTGTGTGTGTATGTATATGTATATATATGTGTGTGTGTGTGTGTGTGTGTGTGTGTGTGTGTGTGTGTATATATATATATATATGTATGTGTCGACAAATCACCAAAAAATCTACTCGCCGCTTAGTCCACACGTGTGCTGCTTGGGCCAATAGGAGCTCACCACGATGTTAAATCCACTCGCCCGGGGCGTGCAAATGTATAGGTTTGTCAAACACTGTGTGTGTGTGTATGTTTATATATGTATATATATATGTATATGTATATGTATGTATTATATATATATATATATATATATATATATATATATATATATATATATATATATATATATATATATATATATATATATATATATATATATATATATATATATATATAGAGAAGGAAAAAAACAGAAAAAAATAGTGTAGCACTAGCAAAAAAATTGCAACAATAAAAAAATACGATATTACTCACATTTTATGTGAGCAATATAGGCATTTCAGTTGTTCCGAGTAACCAACTCGGGTAGAGTGGTGGATCACTCACTGGTGGGACAGAATACTCCCACGAAAACAAAGCAGAGGACACTGCTAATGTAGATAACTTTGAGAATGTAGTAATCAAAACAGAAAACAGGTAAATAATCGAACGTGGGCAGTTGAACCCCCTTGGTCACGGAGTGGGGGATGAAGCCCAGGAGAAACCCTTCTTCCAGTAAAACCTTGTGGTGGCCATCCACAAAAAGTCACTCTATATATAGGGGTTCAAGCGTCCTCGGTGGTCCTCCACAGCACCTCCTACTCAGTCAGCTTAACTTGGCTTTTTTAGTGTTGCCCTATGCGTTTCATCCAAAAAAGACTTCCTCAAGGGGCATAATAGAGGACGCTTGAACCCCTATATACAGTGTCATTTTGTGGATGGCCACCACGAGGGTTTGCTGGAAGAAGGGTTTCTCCTGGACTTCATCCCCCACTCAGTGACCCAGGGTGTCCAACTGCCCACTTTTGCTTATTTGTCTGTGTGTTTTCTGTTTTTATTACTACATTCTCATAAAGTTATATACATTATTCCTGTGTCCTCTGCTTTGTTTTTACTGGGAGTATCCTGTCCCACCAGTGGATGATCCACCACACTACCTGAGTTGGTTACTCGGAACAACCGAAATGCCCATATTGCACACACAATGTGAGTAATATCATCATATATTTTTTTATTGTTGCAATTTATTTATTTGACAGTGCTACACTATATTTTATCTTTTCTTTTTTCTCTCTTTTACATATATATATACCTGGATGAGTGCGCTTCGGACTCCTTTGCTGTTCCTTTTATAATGAAAATACAACAATTTCGCCTATAATACCTGTTTTAGTAATCCCCTCAGGACAGGGCATTATAATTGTCCATGAATGCCAGGGTGGGTTTGAAGACACTTCAATTAATTAATGGCCAGGCAATGTCCTTCAGGGTTTCTTACTTTAAATAACCAGCTTCATTTTATTGTTCCTCACTCCTGTACAAACCTTCCTCTGTACCATGTCCAGAACCCACATTGTAACATTTAGTCATTCTGAAGGTACACTTGCATGGTGTGTTACTAATGAAATTAAGTAATGTCCTATTGTGAGGTGTATTGGACTTAGAACTCACAAGTTGGATTAGTCTTAAACATCGCTGTTACCACGTCTTCTCACAGTATTCGTGGAGATTAGAAAAACAGCTGTTTACATGCACACACTTGGCAGCTTAGATCAATTTTGTTTGAATTCTTTGTATTTTTTTTTTTTACATCTGATAAGCATATACCACATTTAATTTGATACATAATAACGTTAGCCTCAAGAACACGGCATACATAAATAACCACTTTGCTTCCCTTTTGCATGTGTTTCTTTATCAAGTTAGTAACTTGCTCCATTAAGTAGTACATATTTACTGATGATATCATTACCTTATTACCGGTCAGGATTATGTCCAGTCTATTTTTGAATATCATTACCGATGATGGTCGGCTAGCCTCCCTCCAAAATTCTTTTGCTTTATTAGATTAAAGCCCCTTTTTGTTTGATCATATGTCCTTTAATTCCACCGAGGCTTAACTTGAGGACAAGCTGTTTTGGAACTTGGTTTGCAACTTACTTTTCAGAGGAAGAATTAATTCCTCTTCATTTTTCTGAACCAGCAAATATCCAGACCGCATCCTGAACTGTAAATGTTCTTTAGCTAAACTAGAAAGTACAGTATGCTTATAGTTGTACAATACACATGCCGATGCAATGCAGTACTGTATGTCTAAAATACACGAAACATGAACGTTTCACTAAACCATGGAATTTGACAGGTTACTTTATATAGTCCATTTTTCATTGATGCACTTTTCCATATATACAGGCATACCCCGCATTAACGTACGCAATGGGACCGGAGCATGTATGTAAAGCGAAAATGTACTTAAAGTGAAGCACTACCTTTTTCCCACTTTACGATGCATGTACTGTACTGCATTCGTCATATACGTGCATAACTGAGGTAAATAACGCATTTGTAACAGGCTCTATAATCTCCCCGCTTGCGCACAGCTTCGGTACAGGTAGGGAGCCAGTATTGCTGTTCAGTACATGCTGACAGGCGCATGCGTGAGCTGCCGTTTGCCTATTGGGCGATATGTACTTACTCGCGAGTGTACTTAAAGTGAGTGTCCTTAAACCGGGGTATGCCTGTATTCTACTCCAAGAATCAAGTTTGTTTATATATTCATACTCTCTAAAATACATGTAAAAGACATGCAGATATTGTTGACCTGATATAATCCTAACATACAATATTTCAATATTGCTCCAAAATATCCCACTGCTCTTTTTAAAGGTATGTGTGTATATTATTATTATTAAGTAGGGTGGTCCACGTACGCAGCTAGTTAGAGATGGATGTGAGGAGAATGCACATATATTGTTTTGCATTTGCGACCTGATCCAAAATGGATCTATTTATCTTAAGCGCTGGGGTTGTGGCCAATATAGCACATTCTCTCCTGGCATTAGTGGTTTTCTGTGTATTCTCTTTAAACCATTTCCAAATATTTGCCTGATTCTTTAATATTATCCTATACACATGCACATAGACCAATTCATTCTAAACCAAGTCCTACGTAATGTGTACAATTGTATTAATCTTGTTAAAAGGATTTGTCTGACCCAGGCAACATTACGTCCAAACTTTTCTTCATTGTGACTACCTTTTTGAAGTGAAAATGCGCAGTTACTGTAGTAGCTGCTGAGTAACATTCCAAGCCTTTTATGAAATTACAAATGTATCCATGAGTGATGGTTTTATTTGCGGGTTGCTTTATTTTTAAAATCTAAAATCACAATATAGCAGTTGTTAGTTTGGGTATGCCCTTTGATTTATTTGTGTACTGTTTATTTTTTATTTTTTTAAGGACACCTATGCTTTGGGGACGGTATGGAGTACTCGGTGGGTTATATTATTACAAGTGTAATAGGGCCAGTAGGGCACTACCAGAAGGAAACCATAAAGTGTGTGTGTGGTAGGGCCCAGCAGGCACTATTGCACTGTAATGATTAACACCCTTAAAGTAGTATTTCGCTGGAGCTCTAGGGACACCTGTTTTTTCCATCCAGGAGTAGAGCACTTGTGCCAGAACTCCGTTCATGTTGTCTGGTCCTAAAGATGCCGTGACCAGTGGCATGTAACGTTTAACTCTTGATTTGGTGCTTTTTGTAACCAAATGAGGATCAGCAATTTTACTTTCAACAGTTTGTAAACATACTGTAGTAACCTCAAACTTGTTTTCACTTTTACCCCCTCCATTTTGTTTGTGTTTTGAATGCAGTATTCTCTACCTTTCCACAGGCAAAGTGCCTTATTCACCCCTTCTCCTGCTTGGGAAAGTCTCCAGAAAAGTGGTTGTAATCAAGGCCCTAGGGTTGAGGAAACCTTGATTCACAAGTTGTCAGCATTTCAAAAGATGGATAGATGTACCTTTTTTTTTTGTTTCTTTGAAGATATACATTTTTGCATTAAGGGTGGTTATTTTGCACACACTTACAGTATAAACGTTAAACGGGGACTTTTAAGAAGGGACTATATGCCCATCATTGCCTATACATAACCTCTGTTTTAATTCAATAAAAGTTATGATTGCTTCACAGCATGTAGCACACTTAACACATGTTCACCACTAACCAAGGGAGGAATATTTCTCAATTTAGGCAAAGGAAATCTACAAATTAGAAACATGCTGACAGATAAGGAAAGAGATTTGAGAAAGTTTGACCTTGATCAAGTTGACACAGCTCTCGTTTCATGCAAGGCATGTCCTGTACTGCTGTGGGGAAAGAGAATAGGTATTGATGAAGGTATTGCATACATTTTTACATGTATGCTTTGATCAGAAGACAGGAAAATATCTCCGTCTGTGTCATATAAAACTGAAGTCATACAAGGAATTTGGATACACGTCAATGTGATGTGACGGGTATTAGCACCAGGCTTGAAGGCTATTTTTTGGATTAGCACTAGGGAAAATTCTCTGCTATGTACAAGTTTTGCTGTACTGTAAATCAGGTTATACACTTCAAAATATAAACTTCCGTTGAGGTTTTAAAATGGTGTATTGTAAATTACAAAATTAACACATTGAGCCCATCCACTTACGTTTTCTTATGCATGGAAGCGTAAGCTGTTCTGTGTAATTATCGCGCTTCAGTTAAAAGGCCGATATACCTATTGTAGTAAAATTATAGCATTTTTGATGATTGCTCCTTAGCTGCATGACTATTATTGAGACCTTGAGCTATAAATATTCTTCAAGGTGCATTGGAGTAATCTTTCACTGAATAATTGAGGTGAATAAATTGGCCCCTTCATGATTTTCTTCATGTAATTCTATTTTGTTGGAGGGGCTATTCCACCCTTTCCCACTGAAGAAGTACTTTCTCACATTTTCCTTGCGGTCACCCTCCAGCTTCAGAGCATGGCCTGTTCTAGCTCTTCCCTTTTCTCTGAAATATGCTTTCCTCCTGTACTTTGTTGAGCACTTTGATTTTGAATGATTCCATCACATTCCCCCTGCTTTCCTCTCCCTCAGGCTGTACATTTTGGTCATTTAGTCTTTCTGAATCTTTTAAAATGTAGACTCTGCACCATTTTAGTAGCATTTCTTTGTACAAACTCTTAATGTCGTTCTGAGATCAAAGGGAATGTTCTACATAGTTGGAATTTTCCAAAGGCCCCAACGTCTGTTTTGGAGTAATCTAGAATAGGGCCCATGGTCATAACTGAACACTGTATTATAGAGGGGCTCTTGCTAATCTGTAAAGTGGAATCACTAGCCCTGAATGTTGCTAATACCTCTCCCAATACAGCCTAGCCTGCTGCTAGCTAGCCTACGTTTAAATTGGCTGAGATAATGACTCCCAATTCCCTTTAGCTTTATTGTGACGTTAGTCTTGTATTCTGCCTTTGGATTTGTGTGACCCAAGTGCACGATTTTGTGTTTGTTGGCTTTAAAATGTAGATGCCATACCATTTGGCAGTGGCCAAAAGGCCGTCAGCGTTTTGCCACAGGGACACTTTGATACGATGTCCGCTCCTGTGCCCGACCTCGGTCCACCGCCCGGCCCACCCGTCAAGCCACATCTGCCACACCCGACCGCACAGCTGTGACAACTGCATGTTTAAATGTCCCACGCGGGACCACAGCTCTGCTTAGACAGGCCACTCCAACGCACGACATTTAAAAATGGCGCGTCGGCGTGGCCGGTCTAGGCAATGTAATGGTCCTGTGCAGGACATTTTTAACATGCAGTTATCGGAGCGGATGCGCGGCGGGTCGGATGCGCTTCGGACCAGGCATTGGGGCAAAGTTTTGGTCACGCCCAAATGCCCCCAGCGTATCGTCCTATTCTGTTCTTTCCCTCCCAGACCCTTTGTAATGTCACTAATAAAGATATGCTGAAGCACTGGCCCCGGTACAGATCTGAGCTACTCCACTGGTCACCTTTTCCTCTAAATGCACACCATTTAACCGCACTTTGCTGCTTATACTTCAACCAATGCCTTTTCTATGAAACCACTTTAAAATGCAGTCCCCAGCACTGAAACTTGTTTATTAGTTTGACAGAATATAATAAACAATTGTTTAGACTGCAATAAAAATGTATTGTGTTTTGTAAGTTATTCTCTCAGCTATAGGTTTGTATTTCCAGTTGGTTTGTTTTTGTTTTTTTGGGGTTTTTTTTAGCGCATATGCTGCAGATAATGTAATAAATCAATTTCAGAATTCAAAGGCTTTTTTCCACCCCTCCGTTCCATCACAAAAATAGCCACACTTCAGTAATGAAACGGAAAAGATGATATGGTATGTGCTATAAGTTTGTTTGTAGAAATGACATCCAACATTTTAACACTATTGTGGGGTTACGGCCAGGCATCAGGCATGACACACACTGTTCAGCACCTATTGAAACGTAATCTTTATATTCAATTTGACCACCAATATATATATATATATATATATATATATATATATATTATATATATTAATAATTCTTCGATGCCCTAAGTTAGTACAGTGTATATCATAATTGAAAGCCTTCAACATAAAGTATACAACCAAACTCCTCAATAATGAACAAACTACATTACTGTCGTATCCCTATTGTTGGATTTTTTATTTTTCTACCAGCTGAATTACAAAGGTTATTAATATTGCTTTTTTTAATGAAGTCTTTTTGAGCAAAACATTCAGAGGTATACTATAGTTATGGCTTCTTCAATAAACAATTAGTGCGCACTATAACCTTTAATACATATTGCTCTTAGAACGCATCTATGTATACTTTCCATCTGCCAGATATGTCTTAGAACAGTCTTGTTTTTAATTTCTTGTCAATGAGTTTCTAGCTGGCCTCTCTACTTAAACACAGAAAGCAAAAAATGTTGAATGTCAATACAAATGGAGACGACCCTGATTTATATTGTGCAACAAAAGTAGACTTGCCAGTTATCTGAGCACCTTTTTTTATTACTTGTGCCTCTTGACAGCCATTTTTTTTTTTTTAAAGCACATAACAACTTTGGCAGTCAGTCAACACCATGTAGCAATGTAGCCAAGCTGCCACGAGAGGGACATCAAAGGCAGAGGTCCAAATGCTCCATGTTGGATGTGCTGCTGAATGACATGACAGCCTTCTGTCCCACAACACATCATGCCCCATTTGATGTATCCAAGGCATGGGGGGCGGGGGGGCGGGGGGATAGAAAACTACATTCATGGCTTGTAATTACTACTTGGCATATAATGCAAAGGATTAATGTGTCATGTTATTTCACTGCACATATGTCTAAGTCTTGCAGTCTGTCCTGGTATTCACCTTTTGCAAAGCGGTTTTCCTCAAACACCTATTTTTGTGACATGCAAACTAAATGATGCAGACTTGCATACCTCACATGAACATGAATTCAAGAGGTATTTCAAAAATCTTTACCCTCTACAGATTTCAAAGTCTGTGTTTGTGTAAAAGCATTAATCCTAGTTTTAAAGCATTTCATATGTACTTTTAACTGTGTAATACTCTCTTCGTTCTCTACTGCTTTGGATTGCAGGACATACTTTAAACGATGTGTATCTTTCTGGTTAAATTTAAATATGGGTGTTTGGTGTACATATTTTATCTTAGACCATGTGACTGTGTAATGCTAAAAACCCCAACAGTAGAATGAATGAATAACTAGATACTTGTAGGGGGGACCCCTAATCATAAACTTGATAGAAGACAGGTACTGTGTTGCAGTCCCGGATGGTAAGCTCACTAATAAGTGACGCTGTTGTTAACAATAACACCAGGAAGATTGAGCATAACACCCTATAATGTACCAATTGTCTAAATAAAGTCCTGAACAGGAAAACATGTAGCAAACGATTGACTCACTCTGAGTGGTGCACAGTCCATGCGATCCAAAGGTGAGGGGTCCCCAGGTGTGCTTCCGTCCAAGGGGTAGGCTAGTAGAGAAGGAGAAAAACTGGAAGAGCACTACTGTAGGTATCAAAAAAGTAGAATGGAGGGTGCGTATCCCATAAAAAGATTATTTATTGGTCATGGAAAAACAGGGCAATGGAGAGCCCTACCAACGTTTCACGCTTCAAAGAGCGCTTTCTCAAGGCATACATATCACAACTTTATTAACATATATATATATATATATATATATATATATAGACACAAACTGACATAACCAGCCAATACTCACAGCTCACATGCGATCCACCCACTATGATTGCTAATGGTCTTCTGATGTGTATACACCTAATCAGTATATTCAGACACAGAGACAGTGACTAACTCCGCCCCCAACTACCAATCCGGAGACATGCGTGGTCTAGCAACCGCCAGTAGTACACGCTTGCGCAGTAACCAACTGAGGGAGAGTCCTCAATGTCAATCGAGGCCGTGGGGCATGGGAAGAGCGCATTATCAAATGGCCCTGACTGTATACCTCACTGGGGCTCTAAGTGCGCGCGCAACTGCGCTCTGCAAGACACTAGTCCCTCCCCGAAGTGGGAGCAGACACAGTGAGCTCCGGACCATCGGCGGAGTGCGCTTGCGCAATACCAACTGTCGTGTCAGAGGCTCACAGAATACCCCAAGTGCGGGGGGTATATTTTATCTTAAGGTGCTTTTTTGAATGATTTGAGTACCATTGTAATTGACATTTTAAAGATCCCCGTCCTACTACACTATTTGGTCATTTTAAGTATCTTGGTTAACATCTAGCACTAACAAATCTAAACTGCAAATTGTACTCGCTCTACTCAATCTATTCTCAAATTCACTATAAATAGAATAGTCTCTACTTACTTCCTTTCTAGTTTCTCAATTTGTCAGTAGTGATACCGGTTTCTGATACAAAGTTTATATATTAAATAACTATATATAGAGCTTTCAAAGCTGACAAATCCCCATGTTTGCATTAAAATGTATCGCACCCTATGATATATCTGCATTTTTACAGGATTAATCTTGCTAGCATTACTTTAACTTACAGCATGGTGTTTTGGTTGGCATTAGTGTTGGTAGTGAAGACAGGCCATCGGATTTCACAGGATTTAGTTTAATTTTATTGTTGGAGTTAGAGTTTTTAGAGAGAGTCCGTAATATCCAGTCTCCTGTTTTTTCTTTTGAAGAAAATGTCTGTGACCCCTGAGGCAGTTCTTTCTTCTCCTAGATGTTCTCAACACTGATCTTTTTCGGGGCACAAAGATGGCAAAAATAGGGTTCAATTGAGTGGTCTGAACAGTTTCAACAAGTGTGTTTTAGTTAGTTGAACAGTGTGGATATTTTAGTAGCTAACAAATTCTAGATTTAGTAACTCGTGTCTGTGTAGCACACACTGAACATTCTAACGTACCACGATTACCTGCCTATATTCCTAAAAAGTCTAATGCAAAGCATCTCAAACTAGGCTTTTTATTGCTGCTTTATCTTCACTCATTGTAATGTTCAGGGAGCAATCCAAGCAATTCCCTACATGTATTATTGTTTTTAAATAAATCAGATGTGTAGTATTAGATAATACTGCTTTTTTTATTTTTATTATTTAAAATTCAACTCTTAATGCCATTTGTTATTCGTTTAAATACAGAGTATCTTGCTTTCTATAGCAGGGTTTAGCACACCTCCACAGCAGGGCAAGATCTTTGCAACACTTTCCTATTTGTGATAATTTGTTGCCAATATTCCCAGCAGTTTTAGTTGCAAACTGTAACTATAGATGTTACAATAGTAATATAAGGATATATTGTAGCTGCTGAAGTTACACTGACTGAAGGATTGATTTGAAACTGAAAGGGAACCGTTTAGTGAACCCTGGGAAGCAAGATTTTGCTGATCAAGCACGGGAGAACAAATCAGTTTGGCAACTTAGGTCATTAGGGTTAAGGTAATCAAAGGCTGCACAAGCCTATACTAAAACAAAAAAAGTGGGTTTTTAAGCTGCTTGGATTGCCTCTTTAAACCTCCTGTTAAATGATTTCAGCTACATATATGTGTAGAAGAATTTAAATCTTCTACGTGGTACGTTTTATATGTGAATAAGATACTGTCGGTCTGAGCAGTTTACATTTTTATCTATGGACATGTTTCCCTCCATTAGAGGTGAATGAGAATTTTCACATACAGTGTTGGGGCCATGCCACAGGGGGGAGGTGGGAGGGGGTTGCAGGCTTATAAAGCTTTGCCAAAAAAATTAGCTAAATGACCCTTAAAGGAAGACAAACCGTTAAGTATTTAACTATATATTTTTTGTCATATTGGATGTAGTATTGGGAATTTTTGTCTTTTGTTGTATTCCCCATATTAAACAGATCCTTTTTTTAATGTTCATGTTTTTGTGACATTTACAGGTGTCGGAGGCAAGTCATATTGAAAGTGTGATGGGTTCAAAATTGTTGAGTGTTCATGTATACTGTTAACTTGTTTGTGAGAGCACACGAAATATGATTGTGATGACTATTGCTTATTTGTTTGTTTTTCTTTCCAGAATTGATGCTGATTTTAGGTGATATACTGTATATCTCTGTACCATGTTAGCCGAGCGTAATAATCAAAAACGAATAGACGATACCGTTCTGTGGCTAACGAAATGCTTTTATTTGTGAGAGCTTTCGAGATACTCTGATCTCTTCCGACGGTGTTACAATGGATAAAGCAAGAAAGGGTTTACTTAAAAACAGTGCATCTTGGAATGTATGTGTGACTAGAACTATCCCTCCCCCCCTGTGCAGTATGCGATTTATAACTTAAGGTGTTAAATGGTCAATGAATGTTGGTGATAAGTGTGTATGTATGTAAATATAAATTTGTAATTTAATTTATAATGCACCCACAGTGTATACAGCGCTTTACAAAAGGTGTGTGTGGAGTGGGAGTGTATACCAATGGTGTGGGTAGGTGTAGAAATGTAAGAGAGTGTTGCATTAATATTAGTGTGTGTAGATACTATATGGTCCCTATTGTTATATAGGGATGGAATTACATTGTGTATTTGTATGTGTAAGAGACAGCTGTGTGTATTCATATAGCATAGTATGTATAGATATGGACCTGCTAAACTTAATGCCATTGGCCCCCTACCAACAGGAAAACTATTAGCAACCATGGCTGTAGATTTTCTATACACAAACATCCCCCACAAAGATGGGATTTTAGCCTTCAGATACTTTCTGGGACCACAGAAGCCACTCACAGAGACAGTGACTAAATGCATCAAATTTATTCTGACCCATAACTGCTTCATGTTTGGAAATGACACATACCTCCAGACAACCGGGACCACTATGGGCACTCAGATGGCGCCACAGTATGCCAAACGGTTCTGCGCAAAACAAAAGTGACTTTCTTTCCATCTGTCACTTGAAACCCCTTTATATGCCTTCGGTACATCGATGACATCCTCCTGATTTGGACCTCTGGTGAACAGGACCTCATACAGTTCCATGAGAACTTCAATATTTTCCACCCGACCATCAACCTCAAACTCACCCATTCCCCGGACTAAGTATATTTCCTAGACACCACCATTACTATAAAGAACAACCAACTACCTACTTCTGTATACCGCAAACATACAGACAGAGCCAGCTATTTGAGGGACAACAGCTTACATCCGATACACACACTAAGCGTGCAACCATCTTCAGTCAAGCCATACAATACAACCGGATATGCTCTGACACAGCAGACAGAGACCAGTGGATTACAGCCTTGAGATCGGATTTCATAAACCGTGGCTGTAACCAAAGAATTGTAGACCAGCAAATCCACAAAGCCACCAGAATACCAAAAAGTGATCTCATTGAATACAGACCAGAAAGAGACAAGTGACCAGGTACCTTTTGGTGGTCACATATAACACACACCTAGAAGCCCTACGCAAGATTGCCAGGGAACTACAACTTATTCTCCAGGAAAATACAAGGCTGCAACAGGTCTTCCCTGAAACACCCTTATTATCATACAGACAACCTCATAATCTCAAGAAAATGATGGTGTGGAGTAAAGTATTCAACAGTGCAACTGAATGCGGGACAAGACCATGCCAGAATGCAAGATGCAAAACCTGCGCAATGCTCCACACAGTGGGCACAATACAAATACCACACCGGTATATGGAGTACAAAATCAGAGGAAGGTTCAGTGAGTAAAGACACTGACTGACACTGAGATTGCTGCAGGGGAGCCTGGTTCAATTCCCAGTGTCGGCTCCTTGTGACCTTGGGCAAGTCACTTTATCTCCCTGTGCCTCAGGCACCAAAAAACATAGATTGTAAGCTTTACGGGGCAGGGACCTGTGCCTGCAAAATGTCTCTGTAAAACGCTGCGTACAATTAGCAGCGCTATACAAGAACATGCTATTATTATTATTATTATTATTATTGTTCCTCCAGCAATGTCTTGTACCTCATGCTCCTACATAGGTGCGACGGGACAGAGGCTAAACAAGAGAATGAATCTGCATCGCCACGGCATATCACGCGGAACAAGAGACAGTCCTGTTGGCGAACATTTAGCTGACTCTGGCCATATGATGAACGATCTGAAGGTGGCCAGACTCGAAGGTAATCATAGAACACTGAAAGAGAGACTGTTGCATGAATACAAATTTATGCAACTGGTCGGGACACTTAGCGGTGGCCATTTGTTTTGACTCGATGTCGCTGTCGTCAGCACTATAAGCGCAGCCTTGGGCTGAGACCAGGGTGTGGGAGACCGCACCGAGGCGTCCGCACGGGGCGCGATCTGACTGCCTTAAGGCAGTGATCGCACTCATAGATCGTGCAGATGGAGGCACGCGTTGCGCAAGAAATCAGTTGACACTGATTTCTTGGCGCGACACGCTGGTCACATGAGCGTGTCGTCAAGTGGGGGCGAACCAGCTCCGTGACGCCCCCTTGGAACAGCCCGTCGACCATGGCCAGGGAAAGCATGCGCTTTCCCACAGCCTCCGCACGCCTCAGCGCAGGCGAAGACACCATGGCCTGTGCCTTAGGTGTATATTCAAAGCGTTGTAGCACACGGTGTACACACGGAAAAGGTTTTCAACTACAAGGCAAAGAGCTCCCATCCCATGGCCAGTGTGCATGTTTGCGATACATTAAAGGTTTTCATCTGATGGTTATGAGGCATGTAATTTATGTTGCCAACTAGAACTTGCCTTTTGCCCCTTATTTGAGAAGTACATTTGCTTGGAGTGTCTTCTCATAGGATTCATTTTTACAGCTTCTTTGAATTCATTTAAAGATCTACAGTTAGTAGCTCGTCACGCAAAACAGTAGTGGAAATGCAGTAAGGTAATATTTAGCAGCAGGGAGATGCTTAGAAATTGCACTGTAATCCTTCTTTTTTTTGTATCCGGGTTGCCAGTATTGAGAGCGCATTTTTGTAGTCTGGTTGCAACTCGACTCCGGGTCACCTAAAGAGTTCCAACCGATAAAGGCTTTTAAAATAGGGGTGGTATATTAGAGGGCCCAAACTACATGGCGTTCTCCAAACGTGCTTCAGGCTTTGAGTTGGTTAATTTCATCTCCCAACTACTTTGCAAATTGGTCTGATCTTGCTTGTCTTGGTTGTAATGATTTCAGTCAGCCTGGCAGCTATATCTTGTAATGAAGTTTTATCTCGGACAGAAAATGTCCTTCAACTTCTTGCTTGTACAATATTGTAAAAATTCTCAGCACTGACAATTATAAACATGAGTGATTTTTTTATTTTTTTTGCATGTTTCGGAAGAACTCTAAAAATCTATTGCACAAATATATACATTACTAATCAATGTGTCTTGGGGTATTTTTCTGCATTGATCATTTTATTGCACACCCCCCACCCCCTTTTTGCATTTCGACTTAGGCGTTTAATCCACTTCAATTACAATAATGTATCTCTATCTGCCTCTAGTGTTTTGCTGCAACTTGCTTTTGTAACTAATTACTGTTTGATGAAGCATGCTGTGGGGTAAGCAAGCTCGGCTTGCAGGGCAGCGATACCGAACACCGCAGAATGCCTGCAGGCACCAAGTAATCCAACAAGCAGGAAGGCAAAGCTTTCGTAGCTCTGACAGACCAAGTGAAGAAATCACCAGATCCATTATCACTTGTAAAGCGTTTATAGACCTTGTAAAGATCATGCTTTTCTGTAAGATTGATGGCTGCCCAGTAATATAATTTATCGTACCATCATTGGGTTCATTACTTTTCGTTCTGACTGAAGATTAGTACTTAAAAAAAAGAAAAATTATTGTTTGCTAAAACCAATATTTGAAGAACCCTGTGAGGTTCAAAAGCTTCATCTCAAACGAACTACTGGTTTTCCTTTATTTCACGTGAACTAAAAGGAGAATACGGTTGCAAATCTTAACATAAAAACAGTGATGTGGAATTGACATGGGAAAAAAATTCTTGCTCGCATGTGGACAAACTTTCACATGTCCAATTATTGAAATGATTCTCACGTCCCTGACATTTGTTGTGTTTTATAGTTGGTTCGTGTGATCAGTGTTAAATTATTGGAAGGAGGTGTGTCTAAGGCTTAGGTTGTACCACTCCTCCGTCATCTCAAGTGTCTGTTTTGTCTGGGCTCCCCTCACGCAGCATTCTTGTGCAAAAATGTCAAGGCTTCAGTCTGGAGCACTGGGTCAAAGAATATGTCTTTGAAGAGTAGACAGAAGGGTTTTTTATGTTTTATTCACCGAGTATCATTTCACTTTACATCAAAGAATAAGCATCTTTAGGAGCAAGCAGTGGTGGCAATGTAGTTTAAAAGTAAGGCATGGTAAATATGACCCTCATTTAAACTGAAAGGTACACTTGAAGAAACCCATGATGTTTTGAATACACTATAATTGCATCTATGAAGAACTCTGTTGGTCTGTTAAATTATCACAACCTACAATAAATTTGCAGTTCCACAGCAAAAAAATGTTTTGCTTGCCAACATGTGCCTGATTTAAGTTTCTGTGTTCAGCAAATTGTGACCTACGTGTAGAGATGGGGGGGAAAAGGAAAGTTCTTAAATTCCATTTCTGTATAACATGCTGTGCCATACAGATCTAGATTTTATGCATCGTCTTTTTGTCTCTGAATGTATTTATTTTATAGACTAAATTCAACTAAACCAAATGACTAATTAGACACTTTGTGCTCTATCAATAAAGTTTTGTTTTTACTTGGCAGACAATTTGTGTTCGTGTGTTCGTGTGTTCGTGTGTTCGTGTGTTCATTCCCCCGTTCCCCCTTTTGACTATAAGCAGATTGTGCTAGTGTGCAGGAAGGTGCTGCTCGGACTTCTGAAAGAGGTCAAAAGGGCAGGGTAAGGTAAGAGTCTCAGCCCCATTTTGTGTTTTGTGGTTAGTCCAACGTACGGTGTCTTGTGCTGCACCGGCTACCTGTTTATTTGTAGAATTAGAACTCTATATATAACATAGAAAATGCATTTAACACACTTGTATGTTAAGAAGCAAGAGATTCTGTATTCATGATTTCATAACACATTGCTGGGCAAGTCACAAAACTTCAAAGAACATTGTACAATTCTTGAGCAAATCCATATTGCAGAATGTGAGAATCCAGAGTCGAAGGAGAATTTGAAGTCTGGTTAAATACAGTCAAGGTCACAAGAATAATGGAAGAATAATCTTAAAATACTGTGGCTTTTTTGTAATTTAGTCCTGTAATCCTTAAACTAAATCAGGCACCATGCCCACATATCTCATTTTATTTCAGCACCAACACTCTTTATTCTGAACACTACTACTAAAATAAGATAACATTTGAATGAAAAATAAATAAACTGAAAACCATTAATTACATATATTTTTTAATTTGGTTTTATTTTTATAGATGGGTCCTTTAATCTGGATACCAAAAAAAAAAAAAGAATTTTATTGAGCTTTGTGGAAAGCTACTTTTTTACCGTTTTTATTTCTAGAAAAAGTTTCACATATGCTGCAATATGATGTTTAAAAAAAAAAGCGTGCTTCCTATTGGCCAGCCATTATAATAATCCCCTTTGAAGTTACTGGTATTACTTCTGGATTTTTAAATTGACGTGTGAACGGTGGGGCTCTTAGAGCTCTAATTGGTGCGCTTCATCACTGGAGAAGCCGCTCAGTTCCAATGCTGTGAAACGGGGGGAGGAGGATTATTGCTACGTTAAATAATGTGTTACATAATAGTTAAACTACTTCTGAAAAAGGTCACAATAATACTGCAGTGATTTGCATGTTAAATGCTAACTTGAAATTCTTACTCAATGTCGCGGGTACCCATAGTCTATTACACGTGTGCGCAAACTTATAAGTTCGTGCCCCCCTTTTCTACGCCCCCGTATTTACCTGCTCTCGGGCTCCACGCGTCATATGATGTCACGTCATGTGACGCATTGCCATTTTGCCACGTTGTCATGGTGACTCATCAGGGAAGAGCCGGCTGAAAGCAGGTAAGTGAAGTTGCAGAGGCCTTGCGCCTCCCCCGGCATTTAATTTGCAACCGCGCATCCCCCTTAGAAAATCCCACGCCCCCCTGTTTATAGTTTGCACACCGCTGGTCAATTACAGCAGTGTATATAGCATAGAATGTTATCTTACAAGTGGTGGTGTATGAAAAGTGAAGGGTTTTGAACAGGGGTGGCCAACTCCAGTCCTCAAGGGCCACCAACAGGTCAGGTTTTCAGGATATCCCTGCTTCAGCACAGGTGGTGCAGTCTTTGGAGGGAAGGTGGTGCAGTCTTGAAGTGAAGGTTTGAGGGACTAGAAGCATATTACGCAGGGAATGGGTCACTGCAATCTGCTGCTGGGAAATCTTGTGTCTTTGTGGCCTAGGCCCATCTCTGTTTGCTTTCTGTATAATGTTGTCAAGTGAAAGCCTTAACCAAACTCTTTAATTGGATAAATGCAGTGAAAGTTTAAACTGCAAATGAAGTTCCGTCTGTATTGCATAGGATTCCATTATGCGAACATTATCCAACAGTTGTTTATTGTTTAAGCCTTTTAACAAGGCGAAACCGTGTCTCTCCTTTACTTGCATTGCTACCTGCGGTGAGGTGAGATTGTTTTCTGCACTTTGGCTCTAGCTTAAACGTTGAAATAGCTTTTCAGGCCATGACTGGGCCAAACCTACAATTTCAGGAAACAATAGCACATATTGCGTTTTTACGTCCCTTAAAAGGTTCAGGTCATAGTACACCTACAGTAATTGTATTCATATTCAGATGATTGCATCCTAAATTAGGGAGCAGGAGGGGAAGGTTCTTTTTCTGTAGCAGTTGCTATTCACCTGCCCGTTATAACAGGAAACTGTTGGTTTACGATGACAATAGAATATACATTTTAAAAAAAGTTTCTTTAGACCAGGGGTGGCCAACTCCAGTCCTCAAGGGCCACCGTCAGGTTTTAAGGATATTGCTGCTTCAGCACTGATTGAGCCACCTATGCTGAAGCAGGGATATCCTTAAGCCTGACCTGTTGGTGGCCCTTGGTGGCCTGTTGGTGGCCCTGGAGTTGGCCACTCCTGCTTTAGACATACACTGGAGCTTAGAATTTTTGCCAAACCATTTTATAAATGCCTTTCAATTGGCTAATATTTAATCTCATAGTTCATTGGCCAGTCATCACTGGATTTCCACACTGTGGCCATTTACACTTGACAAACACTAATTTTATTTTGTAGAGTTTCTTGTGCATACAAGCTGTATATTGTATAGATTTTGAAAGTTACTTTGTATAGTCTCATAAGTTGTATGAACAATTCTTAATTATGCCTTTAGACCTGCACATAAAGAACGTTTTATCCAATACAATCTATGCTCTGTTGAGTTCCCTCTTCTATACGCTAAGACCATGGTTCACAACATTTCTTTAAGCATATGATGTCATATACAAGTCCTTTTAAAAGCACAACACATAACTCGGATTGTTTTTCCATTTTAATGTATGGCTGCCACTGAGGATCTCTCAGTCCTCACTGACGTGAATACAGGCATACCCAGTTTTACGTACACCCGCTTTACGTACACTCGCAAGTACGTACATTTATTTTTAGTTGCACCATACCCCTGTGTACGTACGCATGCTTCGCAAGTACGGACACCAGGGGGTGGCGTGCGCATGCGGCGGCGGCGTGCGCACCTCAACAATCCTGCAACCTCCTTCATGCTTGTCCCTATTATGGTGCGCCCGATCTCTCCGTTCCCTGTGCCCTCCCCCTCCCATCTGTCTCCGTTCCCCCTGCACTCACGCACCATAAATCAGCAGCTAAACCAGTGATTCCGCCCGCACTCACTGCAGCCCCTGGCTCTGCTCCCTCTGCTCTCCTCCTCCTCCCCCCTCCTTTTCCGCCCTCCTCCCTCCTCAGAGCTCGCTCTTGCCTTCTGCGAAACTTTGCACGTGAACTACGGAGCTACGGAGCAACGGTGAGGGGGTGGAGAAGATCATCTGCTGCAATCTTTGCACGCGTATGTGTGTGTGACTGAGTGACAGTGTGTGACTGTGTGTGTGTGTGACTGAGTGAGAGAGAGAGTGCATGACTGACTGACAGAGAGGAGAGAGAGACTGCGAGAAGGGGAGAGAGAGGAGAAAGCTGCTATTATACAGTACTGACCCACGTGCGCGTCTCTCACCTCCTTGCTTGCTCCCATTCATTTTATTTCAATAAAGCCTACTGTATTTATTTTGGTTACAAATGCATTATTTACATCAGTTATGCACATATATGATGTTTGCAGTACAGTACAGTACATGCATTGTAAAGTGGAAAAAAGGTAGTGCTTCACTTTAAGTACATTTTCACTTTACATACATGCTCCGGTCCCATTGCGTATGTTAAAGCGGGGTATGCCTGTACACTGATATCTCAATTTATCTTTAGAAATGCTAGTTTTGTATTCCTTATATAAAGTGTTATAACCCTTTCAGTTCCAGATGACCCTGCAATATACTACTCTGCAGTGAAGAGGTAGAAAAATTGACACAGGCAAACGGATTCTTTGTGTATTTCACTTGGCATATATCATCTTCCCCTGAATAAACCAGAGAAAGGGGATGCCTTGAGAAATGCTTCCAGTTAAACTACATTGCAATATACTCTCCCCACACCTCTTTTAGTGCCAGTGGAGTGAAAAGGTTTCACTGTCTCACCCTTCTTCTGATATGTTATCTAGATCGAACCAGGGGGCAATGAGTCAGAGATTTGCATACTTGATGGTTTGTGGGAGTCGGATGGAGAAAGTGGTTGTCTACTCAGACAGAAGCATACTGACAAATTATTAATGCACCATGTCCTTTGAGCTTTTCAAAACTTTGTAGACCTTTTGTATATTGCCAGCACACAGCTTATATAATGACCAAAGAGGGTGGTCCCTTCAGGTCAGGACAAAGGTCATTGGAAGGGCGGCGGGAAATGGCTTGCTGTGCTTTTTTTCCATTCTGAAATTGTGCTTTGTAGTCTGCTAATAACTTTTTAAACCATACAGAATCTGGGCCCTCCGAGGACAACATGCTAAAGTATAAGTAAAAAAATAAAATGAAACGATTAGAAATAGTCCAGTCTAGCCTAGTTTTATGTATCTATGTATTAGGGTTAGTGCGGTAATAAATTAGGTAATATTATATAAGTTAGGTAATAAATTGCTTAATGCTTCAACTGTTGGTGGCACTGTATATGCATAACATATACCACTTATAAATGAAGGGCTCACTTATTTATGTACAATTCCATGTTACTAACCGATACCACAACCAACATTGTTATTATGATTCTTTTACAAGTGAACATATCTGGAACTTTTGAGGAAATATTGTGTATTGCTTATTGGCTCATTTAGTTTTTGTGCCTAAAATGTGATCCTTTGCACTTGTAGTAGACAATAGTAAGTACTGTATACCATTTGAAAACACCTGGCAAGAAATGGTTATGACTTGAGACACGGTGTGTGCTAGTTCTAGTTGAAAGTCAGGGTATTTAGTGGAGCAAAGGGTCACAGGCCAAGTTCATGTAGACTTCACAGTTCTAACCTACATGCATTGAAAAGCCTGTGCTGGCGTGGAAAAGCTGCCTGCATCTTTCCCCTGGTTCTATGATCTGGTAGTTAGTAGGTCTAATTTGATGTCTGTTTACATTTTTGTTTTTATCCTTCTCATTGTTGTTGAATAAGGTGAATTAGTATATGCAATGTTCTGATCATCAAGAATAAATGACCTTGTTTGCTGTGGGATGAATGGGGCAGAAACTTGAGAAGTAACATGGTCTTAGTAGTCATTCATGCTACTTTCTCCTCCTTGCTCTGTGAAAGGAAAACTATTTGAAACATTCCAAACGTTTTCCTTAAACTGAAGATGGTAATTAAGAGTTTTCCATTGCCTGTTTTGCACATTGCCATTAGCCTTTAAGTCGAAATGAAAAGATTAGTGGGAAAATGTTTCGTTTGGAGCATATAGATGTACTTTTTTGCATTGTTTTCTGAAAATGTTTTATAATATTCTGTCAGTCACACCAGGACCGTCATTGTAAATACTGCATCAAGAAGCCTCACGTAAAGTGGAGCAGATGTTACCACTCCGGTTAATGCCATGTATTGTTAAACACCGGCGTATTTTTTAAAATTATTTATTTATTTTTTTCAATTTTAATCAATAGCGCTATTGAAATCAATGGTTAATGAAGAACATGCATGTTATTTCAGTGTACCTGGTAATAACGTCTGCTACACATGAAGCACTCTGGTGTATTATGGTTGGATAAACTGTTGTATTCTGCACTAACCCTGCCATTGAACCCTGTGGAAACTGCGATTTTCTGCGTTATACCGGGCTATGACTTTTCAGAGAAGATATTGACATACGGCTATTTTTAATGTTTGTTTTTTTTCTCCATTTGCAAAGTCATTAAACATCTTCAATTATGAGCTAAACCCTTTCTAATATCCTCTTTGACAAAAGGATTTGTTCCCGAAACGCGTCAGAGTAGTTCTGTACCCCCCACTCATCATACAATAAAGTTCTTTTAACCGTTTCGGCTGGTTTGTAGCCCCCATTCTTCGCAACTGCTGTGCTCCGTTTCTGGACCTCACGGACCGTTTTTCTTAAACCCTTTCTAGTATCCTTTTATCTGGTTGTGCTTGGCGTTTTAAAAGGGAATACCAATTGTAAAAATCATGTTGTGAAGTTGGCACCATGCTTCATCCACCTTTATTTTGTAGAATGATAGTGCAACTTTTGCTATGTATACTTTTATGCAATGATGCACATAACTTCACATAAGGTTTATAAGTCTGCTTGTGCAAGTTTCCAATTTTGTTAATTTACAGAAGAAAATGAAAGAACATATGTTGCTGCTGTGATATGCAGTGACCCTTTCTGCCTACATATATATGCAAAACGTAATATAAAACGAATGGATGGGAAACACCCGATGGTTGTGGTGCCCTAAAATGTTACAATATTTGTCTAATAATGTTTTATTTATTTTTAAAGTGCTTTTCCCAGTGTATTTCAAATCCCTCTCTTAAGCTCTTCGGCTGGTATTAGAATATCGCCCTGTGCATGTATAAGAATTGAGCACCCACACATTTATTGTTAGGCACTGCAAATACACATCCTTTTTGTAATATCTAGATCTGTCTGGGGAAAGCTGTGAGATCTGTCCTGCACAATGAGTTAACAGATTAGTGCAGGGCTGGGCAACTCCAGTCCTCAAGGGCCCCCCAACAGGCCAGGTTTTCAGGATATCCCTGTTTCAGCACAGATGGCTCAATCTGCTGAAGCAGGGATATCCTGAAAACCTGTCCTGTTGGGGGGCCTTTGGGGACTGGAATTGCCTACTCCTGGCTTAGGCTCATGTTTGTGGTATTACTTTGAGACTTCAGCTATGAGACCTCTCCAGCTACAGTAGGTCCCTTCTCTCCTTCAGTGCTCCACTAAATTTGTGTGTGTGTGTCTTGCAATATAAGATCATCTATTTGCTGCGGTGTGTTTATCATAGTGCCTGCACTTTGTTTTTGAAAGTTTTTGTTTTTTTTCCTTTTCCGTGCTTAAGTTAGTCCAGATGCGAGTACTGCTGTTAATGAAAGCAAACACGTGTTCTGGTAAGGTCTGGGTCTGCACTTGCAAAGTAAATACGGACCTTGAATAGACTAGTGACCCAGTCATCGTCTGGAATTAATCTGTAGCAGTCAGATGAGGACTATCAGTTCTGAAGAACATCAGCGGAACAGCCCAGAGGCGTTGACCCAATTGCTCAGTGGATAGTGCAGCATGTGTCATGTGGAAATCCCTTCTCTGGGAGCATCCTTTGGAGTGCCACAAGTCAGGGCTTTTAGGTATGAAAGGCAGCACACTATTTAACATTTGCGACGATCATTATTAACCCTACCATGGCATGAGCCTGCATTGTATTGCAATGATGTTATTCTGTAGTGATCAGTCTGTTTTGCTTTAAAGTACAATGGGAAGTGAAAAAGACGAACATACAGGAGATTTAATTGTCATAAGACATTAAAGTAAAAAGAGAAACTCCTTTAACTCTTCAGTACTGAAAGGGTTTTTAGCAACTTTTAGTATACACATTCATTTTCAAAAGTTTTTTTTCAGGTCTGAGGACACTGCAGCGCAATGTAGAATGGTGCGTGTCTGCAGCGCAATGTAGAACGGTGCGTGTCTGCAGCGCAGTGTAGAACGGCGCGTGCCTGCAGCGCAATGTAGAATGGTGCGTGTCTGCAGCGCAATGTAGAACGGTGCGTGTCTGCAGCGCAATGTAGAACGGTGCGTGTCTGCAGCGCAGTGTAGAACGGCGCGTGCCTGCAGCGCAATGTAGAATGGCGCATGGCTGCAGTAGTTAAAGCACAAATTTATTAATCTAAGTTAACATTGTTGACCCCTCGGGTTCCGCGGCTGCCAGGGTGGTGGAGAGTCGAGACAACTCTCCCGGCTGTCCCAGGACCAGCGGCGGCACCCCAACATAGCAATGACCCGGCGGCTCCCGAGCTAAGCGGCAGCAGCCGGCAGCTCACTGCTGTCCTTCTCTCTGTCTGCTCCAGTCAGCGCTTACTCTCGCAGGAGGGGAAGGAGGCATATTCCAAGAGCTTCACTCCTGAACTGGTCCAGACAGGAGGTGGGAGTGTGTATGTGTAAGTAAGTGGGAGTGTGTATGTGTAAGTAAGTGGTTGTGTGTATGTGTAAGTAAGTGGGAGTGTGTATGTGTAAGTAAGTGGGAGTGTGTATGTGTAAGTAAGTGGGAGTGTGTGTGTGTGTGTGTGTGTGTGTGTGTGTGTGTGTACGCGCGCAAGGGGGAGATGAAGCATAAAGAGGAGAGAGGGGGGGAGAGATGGGGACCATGGGGGGGAGGAGAGACTGGGGTAATGGGGGTGGGGGTGGAGAGATTGGGGGGGGCAAGGGTTGGGGTTCCCCAGAATTTCAAAATCACATTCTTGGGATCCCTAACCAAAAAAGGTTGAAAACCACTGTTGTAGACACTCATTACTCGACAAATTCAGGGCCACTGTTACTTGCTGTGCAGTTGCATAGATTGGGTTAAAATGCCCCTGCAAATACAGAAGCATTTTTAGCATATTTTCTTGGGAAATATTTTTGGGACATAATTTTATAGAACATAGTAAGAGGTAATGTGGATTTTTAAGATTTGCAGGCGCAATGGCACCTACCTGTCACCTGTTCACATAAGAGCAGGAAATCAGCGTGATGTGGATGCTGCACTAAAAAAACAGACTGTTTACATTAGAATCACTCTAATGATTTTTGTGTGCTTTTTTACATGTTGTACACAAATTTGTGGTTTCTTTGTTAAAGTTACATATAGTATCCAATTTGTCCAAATCCTTTTTTGTTTCACAGTATTTCCCATTTTCATTAAACATTCATATTGCAATAAATGTTATGAAAATGTAGTTTTAATTAAGGGTCCAACAGGGAGTTATTCTGATAGGCATAAAATGATCTAATTTCTTCCAACTAACTATTACCATGGTACCATTTTACAATAGCACTAGTTGATCAGTTGATTTTCAAGAGAGAGATATCGTAGTCTGTTTCAGGTGCATTAAATCTGCAGACCAAGCAATATACTACGTGTGTTTTTTTTAAATAAATCAGTTCGGTACTATAAGAAAATAGTAGTACTTTAAAAAAAAAAAAAAAAACTCTAAATGACATTTTTAATGTATTATAATGTAACAAACATTTTTTGTTTCTATAGCAACCATTTACAAAGTCACATCCCCTGCCTCTTCTGAAAGAGGCTTGGGCACGCCCCTTTTTGAGCCCTGCCCTCTCTCTAGCAGAGCACCAATTGTATCTGGTGACTGCCTGGTCACATAATCTTCCCCACAGAACTTTGCATCTTTGGTCCTCTTTTTCAGCACGGACAGCCATTTAGTGAATCCCCCAAGCCGAATCTTCAGCGATCGATTGTCAACTTAGCTAATTACGTTTTGTGTGTATTGTATTGATGCACATATTAAAGGGGGGGAAAAAACAGCAGCTTGGACTGCTACTTTATGAGCTGGGTCTATAATATATGCCAATCGGGCCATTTTTGTCCAAAATTTCCCTCAATTTCAGGAGTTTACCTCTAGCCCAGGGTAATTAAGTCAGTGTTGCAATTGGGATATCATAGTGGTACTTATTTTTGTCTTTTATGTAAAAGTGACCAAGTACTTTATCCAGCAGAACTATTCTTAATGTTACTGGGTTATCAGGTTGTGTAGTGCAGGAATACCCACTGTGAAAAACGTAATACTTTTTGTGTCATATTTTCAAATGTTAAACTTTTTTCAATTTATGCTACTTGTAATTTTAAACTGTATTGTGTTGTAGCTAAAGCCACCCCCCCTCCCTCTAGAGACAACTAGTTAATCCCTTATATAAACATTCTTAATGGGTTAACTGTGTGGGATCACTCTGGTATTGCCACTCCCATCATGTGATATAGGATGTCTGTTGACCAGTGATGTCACTGTAGGGTTATAGAATGATATCTATATCTCTCTACCCAATGTTCTAGAAGCAGGTTCCTTGGAGTTCAGGTAAGGGCCTCATAGTTAGTCCTGTGTATAGTTTGTCTATTACGAATGTCCTGTCACTTAATTTTCAGTTGAGGAACATGCCCTGTAAAGTTAATGCCTGTAGTAATAGCCCATGATTGTTCTTATGCATATTTGTTCTTATGCATTAAGACGAGTAAGCAGGTGCTCAGCAGGAGTTCTCAGAGTAGTAGCTCTGGAGTATAATCGGATCAGCCCCAACGGAAGGTCCTCCGTAAACTTTATATCTGACAAGTATAGACTAACACTAAGTACATAGAGACTTCAGCCGTGTGGAGGCTGAGGGAAAGCGGGTGCTTTCCCTGGCCTTAGTTCGCGCGCCGTCAGGGGGCGGGCCAGTAACGTCCCGGAGCTGGTTCGTCCTCATTGGGCGAACCGCTCACATGACCGGCCCACCGCTCCCGTGAGCGCTTAAACTATAAAAAAAATTGCCAGGTACGCTTCCGCACACCTGCGGAAGCGTGTGCGAGCCCCTGCTAAAGCCTGATCTCATTGCGGCTGCAGGGGCTCACTGCCAAGTGCGGGCGCTGACCATGCCCGCAGCCTAAGAATGCCGTTTACCAAAATGGGGTGGTGATCCCAGCGAAATAGTGTCTCCCAACAAGGGTCTATCTGAGAGAGGGCATTTTAAAGCTATGCCGGAGATTAACAATCTAATCAATACTAAGAGAAACAAGAACAAATACCTCCTCAGCATAGAAGTGAGAGCTACCAGGGGAAGAAGCACAGAGCAACAATATTGTTTGACACCAGTTAATGTCTGAAGTGAAGTCTGCCTGTTATATGGCGTGCATTAGGAACGGCTGTGAATGAAGCTATTGTTTGTACTATGTTCTATCTGCGTATCGCCCAGACGGCACGGACCCAGCACCCTGAAAAGGTATGAGAAGCTGTGCATAGCCATGTTGATATCCAACTCTATGTAAAGTCCTTTAGAGCCAGGTAGGGAGGGTTACATAGATTTACAGTGGCGAGAAAAAGTTTGTGAGCCGCTTAGGAATTTCACATATTTCAAACCTAAAATGTTATTAGATCTTAATCGAAGTCCTAACGATGGATAAAGATAACCTGATCAAACAAATGACACAAAAACATGATACTTTTTGAACATTTAGCAACAAATTATTCAACATTCAATATTAATGTGTGGGGAAAAGTATGTGAACCTTTTCGATTCAGTACCTGGTGGCGCCCCCTTGAGCAGCAATGACTTCAAGTAAGCGTTTCCTGTAACTGATGTCAGTCTCTCACATCGGTTTTGATGAATTTTGACCCATTCCTCCTCACAGAACTGCTTCAACTCAGTGACATGTGATGGCTTCCTTGCATTGACAGCTCACTTCAGGTCCTGCCACAACATTTCAATGGGGTTTAGGTCCAGACTGTGACGAGGCCATGCTAAAACGTGAAATGTCGTCTTCTGCAGCCATTCTTTTGTATATCTGCTTGTATCTATAGGATCATTGTTTTGCTGCATCACCCACTTTCGCTTCAGCTCATGGACGCAAGGCCTGACATTCTCCTCTAGAATCTTCTGATACAATGGAGAATTCATGGTTGTCTGGCAAGCTGTCCTGGTCCTGAGACAGCAAAGCATCCCCAAACCATCAAACTCCCACCACTTTGCTTTATGTTTAGGATGAGGTTTTTCTGTTCTAACGCAGTCTTTGGTTTTCGCCAAACAACTTTCTCATTGAGGCCAAAAAGTTGTACCTTTTGACTCGTCTGTCCAGAGAACATTGTACCGGAAGATATGTGGATCATCTATGTGCGCTTTAGCAAACTTCAGACAGGCAGCAATGTTCTTTTTAGAGAGCAGTTGTTTCCTCCTCGCTGTCCTTCCATGAACACCATTCTTGTTCAGTCTTTCCTGATAGTTGATTCATAAACACTCACTTTAACCAAGGTGAGTGGCCTGCAGATCCTTGGATGTTACTCTGGGGTTCTTTGTGACTTCCTGGATGATTTTCCGGTTTGTTCTTGGAGAGATTTTGGTAGGATGACCGCTCCTGGGTACAGTGACTGACTGTGGTCTTGAACTTTCTGTAGATTATCTGTCTAACAGTGGAGTGGTTGAGCCTCAAATCCTTAGAAATTATTTGGTAATTTTTTCTGTTCTGATGTGTATCAATAACTGCTTTTCTGATGTCCTCAGATTTCTTTTGATTGTGGTATTCCCACACATCTGTATGGTGAAGACCAAACTTACAAAATTTCTGATCTTTATATAGGGTGAAGCCTCTCAAACTCTAACCTGACGATCTACCCAACTATTTAAACACCCGATTCTAATTATCCCCTTTTAATTTACCTGATGATGATAACCAGGGTTTCACTTACGTTTTCACATACCCTGACTCATAATTACTCTGCTTGTTTAATTCATACATCATTTTGTTTTAAAAGACATGGAATTAGTTACTATAGACCCTATTGGATATTTAAAAAATACTGGTTTTGATTCAAGAAGGTTATAATGGAAAACTATGGAATGTCCATAACTATCATTGGGGTTCACAAATGTTTTCTTGCCACTGTAAATCTAAATTTCAGTGCTTGGGGCTCTAGCACCTTCTCTCCCACCCCCCGCCCCCCACTCCTCCACCGTTTCCCCCCACTCCTCCTTACATAAACACTAAATTAAACTATTGGCCTAAAGCCGCAGAACCATTTAGTCAGTTGTGATTTGTTACCCTCCTCTCTTTAAATCATGCGATACGAGTGATCATGTGTGCGAGTTTAGGATAACAAGCGCTACATGTGTATATTTTGTAGATGAGCTTCTAGTGTACACTGCTTCCAAAAACATCTAAGTTTCTTCAATTGTACTGTGCAGTGTACACTCCACTTGAAAAAGACACCTTTGAGGTTTTGAAAGCTCTGTACGTTAGTTAGTCTTATCTATGAAGAATCCTCTGTTAAGAGGTTAAACAGCCTACATTGAACCTGCTTTTCTTCAGGACAATACAATTTTGAAATATGCCAGGTAAATTTGATATGCAATATACTGAAGGCGCTTTCCAAGAAATGTGGATTTGATATTTTTCTAGTTGGATATGTTCAATAGCTTTACATATTTAGACCTTTAAATGGCTGACAATGAGAAATATTGCTTCTGCTTTTAATAACAATTCCGTTTTTGTACCAAGATGGGAAGCATGGGGTCCCTGGAGCTGAGCCGCATTAATTTCAGCTCGAGGGAGCATAAGTACTTCCCGGGATGTAAATCCCCCACGTGACACAGGCCAATAGGAATCTGCAAATGTATTGACCCCCATGACGTGGTAGATTTAAAACCGCCATTATGTTTCCTCTGGAGTAAAGAGGAATGCTCTACTTTTACCGGTAAGTAACTTGGTAAGCAGGTGCTTCCCGGAGCTGATAATAAAATTGTATTGTATAGCACCGACAGTGGATGCAGCGCTGTACATAGAATTTTTTGTTTGCATGCACAACTCCCTGCCCTGATAAAGGTGACTTGCTCAATGTTACAAGGAGCTGACACTGGGATTTGAACCAGACTCCCCCGCTTCAATCCTGGTGTCCTTGTTCTCAGTGCGTGCCTTTACTCACCGAGCCACTCCTGTCCCATAATGGGGTGTTCCAGTTCAGAGTACACCTTAGTTTCCATCCTAGTGTCTAAAACATTTTTTTTTCAATGCTCAGGAAAAACTGCTGCTTTTTAGCAAAGCTAAAGAAATACATATTAATCGCACATGCATACTTTTTTTTTTTTTTTAATAAAAAATAGATGTTATTTTGTATTATAGGCTAAAGTGTTCGAAAATCCAGGTATTATTGAAATCCCAGCTCTCTGGTCAATTTTGGGCATTATCCATTCAGTAATGGCCAGAATTTTTTTTTTTTTTTTAGCCAATCCACTTTGAGTTTTCATACACACTGAGTGAGAGCAGCTCTCAGACAGGGGATGTGATTGGGAAAGAAAAAAGCGCAAGGCCCATAGGGTAATATTGTCAGATTTATGGAAAATTAAAACGTTTATAAAAACTCACAGAATAAAAATTGGTATAAGCATCTCGGTGTAAATAACAACCGCAGGAACAGGGGTGCCTGGACGTTTTCCGCTTCTTCCGATGCGTTGATGCACAGCCCTCCTCGTTGTCCCGATCAGCAACCGTTCAGCTTCCGCGTCAGCTGACTCGCGACGTCGATCGGGGGGTTGGATTATGGGCGGTCACCTGCTTCTTCTCCGAAGACGGAGCTCTAGGATCCCTGCTCACTGTGTTCTCTTAGTGCCGAGTGCCAGCCACAGCAGCAACCTTTAGCAATGTCCGCCCTACGCGTTTCAAGGACGCTTGTCCTCTTCCTCAGGGGCACGTTCACCTGAAAGCACCAGCCCCACCCTGCCTGCAAAGAGCTCCGTACAGGAGAACACTGAGGAGAAAGGTGTGTGTCCTTACAGTGTGTGTTTTGTGGTTGTAAAGGGGGGGGGCTGCAGAGTGTTTTACGGGTGTAGAGAAGGGGGGCTGAAGTGTGTTGGGTGTTGCTTCAGTGTGTGTGTGTGTGTGTGTGTGTGTGTGTGTCGCAGCTTTATTGTATGTACAATTTTATTTTAATAAACACGTACTTCAAAAGCATAAGAACATTTACACGATCATGCTGATGAAAATCAATGACTATTAAAGTCTATCTTTTTTTTAATGAAAATGTAAAAAAAAAATCAAACGCCTGTAATAGTAATAAACTGCTCAGAACAGGGCATTACTGCCCAATAATGACCTGACTGGGTTACCTTGGCTTTGCCTCAGGCCTTCAACTTTTCCACCCAGGGCTTTATTGGCCAGTAATGTGCTATTCTTCAGGGATTAATACTTGAATAAAGTAATCAATCTAAGATTGTTTAAACCTACACACTGGACACGACTTGTATTTCAATGTACGCACACATTTATTAAAGGATATCTTGCATTTTAGCATAAAATGTATAATCTGACATATGTAGCTGATGGATTTGTTACATCGAGAGAGACATATTAAGCTCATACTGTAGCTGCTGCTTTTTGTCATTCTGACCCTATAATTTGTCATATAAAAGGCTCCTGGTGAAAGGTGTAATACGAATATAATCATTTTATGCCATCTCTGTTCTCTCATTTATAATTTTTATCCTGATAAATTACCTGGTTTCTTCCCAATCTTGTTCTAATAGGTTTTCTCATGGAAACTGCGCCAATAAAACATGCCTCATAATGGAACATGTCTTTTTTTTTTATTTTATTTTTTCCATAAGTCCTGTTAAAACCTGTGTGGAGGAAACAGATTTCATATATTTAAAAAAAAAAATGTATTTATATCATTCATTGCAAGTGTAAACTTTTAAGGTTAAGTGGGTTGGGCAAACGGAAGTCATTATTAAGTCCAGCGGCATTTTTGTGGGTTTTTTTAAGGCATAAGCTAATTTATGCAGTCTTTATTTCAGTGAAATGGTGCCAATGGGAGGTTTCTTGAGAGCAGCTGCACTTCTTCAGTGTAACACTAATTTACCACAGGCTTGACTGCCACAAACAGACCTTTTAAACCTGATATATAACCAGGATAAAGTATGGGGGGGGGGGAACTATTGTTCGCTGTGGTTTGCACTTGAACCCCTTCATACAAATTATGTGGCAGAGTGCAGACATTGCTAAAAAATTGATTCTTTGATGTCATAATAGTCATTGAAATGTGTGAAACTCTGTCTTTGAAAGGAAAAGAGGAGCAGAGCTCGGAATCCTGGGTGGTTGTTGGAAGCTGCTTGGGAGGTTGTTTTTGCAGTTTCATTCCGATTTCCGCTTGTTTTCCTACCCTGCTCGGAGGAAACCTTTAACTACAGAAATATTACAGCCTGTTTTTTCAGCACCCTGAGACCTTATACTTGGTTTGAAATACTTTTGCAACGTACTTCTCTGTTTTGTTGTAACCACTCAACGCATACCAGGTTGTGTGCACTGTAGGCAAATATTAATTTAATTCAATTTAGTGCCATCCAGCTCCTGATGCATTGAATATGGCAAACTTGGCACCTCAGGCATCTGAACATGTGTGGCGTCTTCGATGTGGATTTTTTTTTTTTTAAAAGCTACTGCACACCGTTGTTGGAGCTAATATAAGAGACGTTCACAACACTGAATATTTGTATAAAAATCAGTGTTCCGATCTTGTCCAGGACCACAATAGTCCATGTAAGACTATCCATCCTGTCCATGTAGAAACGTTATAAGGTATAGTGTAGAAAGTAATAAGGTTGTTGGACGAAGCCATTTGAGGTTTTTGTTGAGATCGGTGAATGGGATGAAAAAATAGATTTGTGTAAAACCAGGTGTACCCTAACCACACAGCCGTCAAACAAGGCCAGTATAAGAGTAATCTATTCAAAGGGAGAATCAAATCAGTTGCAAGTTTCTGAGGCATGGACTCGTGGAACAATTATTATACTTATATAATTGTACTAAAGAAATTCAGTGCCGGAGTAATTAAGGAGTAATATTACCTTGGCGGGCTAAATGGTTCAAATCCTAGCACTTGCTCTCCTTGGATAAATCAATTAATTTCCCTGTACCTCAGGCACCAATAAATTGATTGTAAACTCTTAAGGCAGTGTTTTGTGCTTGCAACAATTCTGCTATGAAAGTAACAAATATACTTGGTGTCCCAGTTGAGACCTGACACATGCCAGATGACACAGATGATGTAGTTATGGATGCTTTAGCTTCCTTGTTTCAGCTCTCTGCTAATAAACAAGTGTGAGATGTTGCGGTACATTTTCAAGGCAGAAACGGCCGTAAAATATTGGTGCATATACCAAACTCTTGACTTTAATCTCACTACATTTGCTATAGGCCAGGGGTAATAATAATAATAGCATGTTCTTGTATAGCGCTGCTAATTGTATGCAGCGCTTTACAGAGACATTTTGCAGGCACAGGTCCCTGCTCCGTAGAGCTTACAATCTATGTTTTTGGTGCCTGAGGCACAGGGAGATAAAGTGACTTGCCCAAGGTCACAAGGAGCCGACACCAGGAATTGAACCAGGCTCCCCTCTCAGTGTCAGTCAGTGTCTTTACTCACTGAGCCACTCCGTAACTCCAGTCTTGAAGGGGCCACCAACAGGTCATGTTTTAAGGATATCCCTGCTTAAGCACAGGTAGCTCAATCAGTGGCTCAGTCAATGACTGAGCCACTTGTGCTGAAGCAGGGATATCCTTAAAAACTGATATGTTGGAGGCCCTTGAAGACTGGAGTTGTCCACCCCTGCTATAAACTGTAACTGTTGACAGACCATCCAAAGAGTTCCATGTGTGTCGTAATGTCTACAGATCTTTTAAATCCTCACGTATTTTTCATGTGTTCACACAATTACATTTATGAAAAACGCTCTTGTTGGTCCATTGAAGAATCTGCACTAGTTCCAGATTAGCGCAAACTACAGATTTGAAGTATTTCCTTAATACTTAAATTTGCACTATATTATCAAACAAGATCATGTTTTAACATTGCTTTGTACACTGCTGTACATCAGGTACTTTACTTTAAGCCAAACATATTCAGTAATTGTAAGAAAATACCAAGATAGGAAGCGAATTGCATCTTTTCTGTCTTATTGTATGTGCATCAATATCATCTGAAATATACATTTTTAAGTATGTGTTCTTTTAGGGTTTTTGTTAAAAAAATTTATACAAACCATAAAAAGAAACAAAAAAAACCTAAAGTATAACATTCTGAAAGACACTTTGAGGTAAGTTTATTTAGTATGCGAATTTATAACACCTCTTCTGTTAATCTCATATAGCATATTTGTTTTCATAAATACATAGTGTTCTGTAGCATTTGAGGCCTCAAATGTGTTTGTCTTTATTACTTTAGGCCTCTTTATCCCTACAAGATCAAAATAACTGCCTTTGCATTGGCTGCTCATTTTCTTTCCCATTTTGCAGCCGAAGGCTTCCCAGCACTGCGACTGCGCGGCGATCTTTAAATGACCTCCAAAGTGAAGAGTTCAGCCTGGTGCCACATAGTTCTTTTCAAGAGTTCATATTGTTGCCGTGGAATTGTAGAGCCAGAGCTTTCACCTATTGAAATGTCACTTAAAGGATAGGTTTTCTTGTCACTAGCCAAAGCCATGTAGATGAAACAATCACAATAGAGTGCTGTAATGCGTTTTAAAAGTGTGAGAAATCAGTTTGTCTAGACTCCGAGTGCGCCGACAAGGAATAAGGATTTTAGAGCTTCTGTGCCCTTTAGGTGTCAAGCATGTGATAGATGCCAAGCCTTTTTATTCCATATCTTTGGCAACAAGTCAGCTATGCTATAGTAGTAACTTGCATGTCTGCTGAACAGAAAAATAGCTGTTCTGTGTCAAGAGGGCTTGGGCTGAAAAATACAGAAACATGATGCCCTACAAATCCTGTTTAGTTTTCATCAAGTAGATATTTTAACACATTTTGTACGCTTGCAAAAGACTTAACTGCTCTTTTAAAAATAGCAAAATCCGCACAAGGCTATATACTGCTTTCACATTCAAAATGTTAGATAAGATTTGAAGTGCATTTTTTCGTCCTTCTGGTTATAACTTTCCAGATGCAGAAAATAAAAATGCCTGCTAATACATAGTAATATTTCAGACTCTTTAAAGTAAATCTGTTGTATTTATAAACTTTTGCTGTGCAGAATTAACGTTTTTAAAATGCTTTCTTGATTTTGTAGGGGAAATATATCTTTTTACGTAAACCCAAAATATAGTTACATAGTAGATGAGGTTGAAAAAGACGTACGTCCATCAAGTTCAACCTATGCCAAATTTATACAACAGATGCTTTATCCTATATCTATACTTACTTATTGATCCAGAGGAAGGCAAATAAAAAACCCCAGTGACATATCATCCAATGATATCTCATAAGGGGAAAAATAAATTCCTTCCTGACTCCAAGAATTGCCAAATCAGATTACTCCCTGGATCAAAATCCTTCCCATGTTTACTTATTTGGTGTATTCCTGTATTCCTTTCTAAAAAGATATCCAACCTTTTTTTTTTATATAAATCTATTGTATCTGCCATCACCGTCTCCAGGCTGCCAACAGAAATCATGGGACCCAGGACAAATAAAAGGAGCAGACACCACCCCCCCAAACCCATAGCGCACCTACCACGGAAAAATATTTTTTAGCGCGCAACTTTTACTTAACTTTCACTTAACTGTTTTCTTTATTTTTTTATTACTTAAATTTTATTGAGCATTTTTTTTTGCATACGAAATAAAAATTAACAAAACATATAACAGATAAAGGGGGGGTCGGGAAGGGGGGGAAGGGGTAGCATTTGTAAAAATATAGCATTGTACACAACAATTTAATTAACACATGTATCACTCTGTTCCAAATATACTAATCTATATATGGGGATATACCTGCATGGCGAAACCAAGGGGCCCAAATCTCAGAAAATTGCGAGGTAGAGCCGTTCAGATAGGCTGAGGGTTTTTCCATATAAACTATATGCCAAATTTTGTTATTTATTTGGTTTAAGGATGGGGGGCAGGTTGTTTCCAATTTTTGGCAATTGTACACCGTGTAGCATTTAACATTTGGGCTAGTACTCTAGCTTTTTTTCGGGGAATATTGGCTATTGGCTTGCCTAGCAATATATATACTGGGCCATGTGGGACAGTGATTTCTAGGATCTTGTGTATTAAGGTGAACACTTCCGTCCATGTTTGTTGTTGTTGGATTTTGGGACATGACCAGAATATATGCAGAATATTCCCCACTTCACCACAACCACGCCAGCACAGAGGGGAGACCCCTGGGAGAAAAGAGTGCAGTCTGGCAGGAGTCATATACCATCTGAATATTGACTTGTAAATATTCTCTTTTATTACAATGCACAATGAATTTTTGGAGGCAGCTTCCCAGATGTCTTTCCACGTATCGAGATCTATACAGACGTTAAGATCTTTTTCCCAGGATACCATATAGTTATCGGGGGTTTGATTGCTCTTGATAGAGGATAGACTTTGATATATTCTGGAGATAATGCCCTTTGTGTGGGGCTGGTGTAGACACCAGTCCTCAAGCAGAGTTGAAGCATGGGGTTGACTTGATTTGTAGACTGACTGGATATAATGCCTAACCTGGAGAAATCTGAAAAAATCGGAAGAGGGAATATCATGATTCGTTTGTAGATAAGCGAATGGGGGGACTTTCCCTTGAACGAGAATATCTTTGACTCTCGTGAGTCCTTTTTGAACCCAGGTATGGGAGAGCGGGTTTTCTGTGTAAAAAGGAAGGGAGGGGTCCAAGAATAGGGGTTACATGAGGGAAGGGGTAGGTTAGTTAAAACTTGGATTTGAGGGAGTCCCAGATATTACAGGCAAAGGATATCACCGGGTTCTTGAAACTCTCAGGTGGTCTAGACTTTTTGTTGAGCCAGAGAAGATTTTTTATTCTGCATGGGGAACAAATCAAATCCTCTATCTCGACCCACCTCCTTTCGGTTGGGTTTGAATGCCAGCTAACAAGTTGCCCTAATTGAGCTGCTCTATACAGTAGTAGTTTTGTAAGTTCGGAAGAGCTAAGCCTCCTTCTGATTTGGACTTATAAAGAATATCTTTGCGAACTCTAGGTTGCCTGTTTTGCCAGAAAAAGTTCAAAATTTGCTTCTGAATATTATTTAGATCTTTCTGACAGATTTTAACCGGGAGAGTTTGAAAGAGATAGTCGAGGTAAAATATTCATTTTAATAGTGGTTATTCTCCCAAACCAGGATATTATATATGGGTTCCAAGTGGCTAAGTCATTGACTATCTGGTCAAAGAAGGGTTTAAAATTTGCGTTGTATAAAGTTGAATAATTTTTTGTTAGTTGAACCCCTAGATATCTAATATGGTTCGCGTTCCATTTAAAGTCAAAATTTAGTTGGAGTAATTTTCTAATTCTTTAAGGAGATATAAACTAAGGGCCATGGATTTGGAATGATTAATTTTATAACCTGAAAGTGAGCCGAATTCTGATAGAACATGAAAAAGGTTAGGGAGGGATGTGAGAGGTTTTGAAAGCGTCAATAGTATATCGTCCGCAAAAAGAGCTATTTTGAATTCTTCCTGGTCAACAGAAATACCCGCAATATTGGGGTTCATCCTTATCTGGCATGCTAATGGTTCTATGGCTAAGGAAAACAACAAAGGTGAGAGCGGACAACCGTGCCTAGTTCCATTTAATATTGAAAAGGGGTCAGACAAAGAGCTGTTCGTCCTCACAGTGGCTGTTGGTGTGGAGTATAGTGTGTTTATACTATTTAAAATTTTGGCTGTGAATCCCATCTGCGAAAGCGTAGCTGACATAAACTGCCAATCTAATCGATCGAACGCTTTTTCTGCGTCTAGAGAGAGTAATAGAGATGGGCACTTTGTAAGATTTGCTACGTGTATTAGATTCACTGTCGTCCTTGTGTTGTCAAGGGCTTGTCTGCCCAGGACAAACCCCACCTGGTCTGGATGAACCAATTTAGGGAGGATACTATTTAATCTGTTGGCCGGGATCTTTGCGTATAGTTTTAGGTCTGTATTTAACAGCGAAATAGGTCTGTAGCTAGAACACAACAGAGGATCTTTCCCCTCTTTGGGAATTACCACTATGGTAGCTTGGAGCATATCTCTAGGAGGGGGAAGGCCTAGTTGTATCTCATTGAATACTTTGGTAAGAAATGGGAGGAGAGTTGTGGAATATTTCTTGTAATAAAGATTAGAAAATCCATCCGGACCAGGGGCCTTCCCAATTTTCAGGGATTTTATTGCTTCCATAATTTCCAGGGGCTCTATTGTTTTTTCAAGGTTTGTGATGTCATTTGGGTCTAGAGGGGGGGAGGGAGGGTTGCAGGGAGGGGCGGGTTGTGCAGGGAGGGGTGGTTTGGGCAGGGCAGGGAGGGGCGGGGCAAAGGGCAGGGAGGGGCGGGGCAAAGGGCATGGAGGGGCAAAGGGCAGGGAGGGGCGGGGGGGCCAAAGGGCAGGGAGGGGGCGGGGGGCCCAAGGGAAGGGAGGGGGAGGGCAACGGGCAGGGGGAGGGTGGGCAGGGGGCAAAGGGCAGGGGGAGGGAGGGCAGGGGGCAAAGGGCAGGGGGAGGGAGGGCAGGGGGCAAAGGGCTGACGGGGCAGGGGGCAAAGGGCAGGGGGATGGCAGGGGGAGGGAAGCCAGGGGGCAAAGGGCAGGGGGGGCATGGAGGGAAGAGGGGGGGCAAAGGGCAGGGGGAGTCAGGGACGCGGTAATTCCCCTGCGTTTCCTCAGCTTGCACACGGCCGCGTTCCTCTTCCTCCGGGTACCGGCCGCCCTCCTCCTCCACCTCGGGCTCCTCAGCGGAGAGGCTGAGACGCTCCGGTGAGGAGGTGCTGTGCCTTTCGCGGGGAGAGGCGGAGACAGCCGGAGGAGCGGCCTCTGGGACGGGTGCGGCCTGTGTGAGGGGAGAGCCGCAGAGAGCGTGCTCTGTGTGTGTGTAATAAGCGGGGCAGGGGGTGAACGGGGGGGGAGGGGGCGGGAGGGAGGGCGGGGGGGAGGGGGCGGGGGGAGAGCACTGGGTGAGGGAGTGGCCTATGGGTGGGGAGCGCTCTCGGGGATGGTCAGCTGGGGGAGCGGCCTATGTGAGGGGAAAGCCGCAGAGAGCGTGCTCTGTGTGGGTGGGGGGGGGGGATAAGCGGGGCGCGGGGTAAACGGGGGGGGGGGGGGTGAGTGGGGATGGTCAGCTGGGGGAGCGGCCTATATGAGGGAAGAGCCGCAGAGAGCGTGTGTGTGTGTGTGTGTGTGTGTGTGTGTGACCTTTGGCCCGTCACTCCGCCTCAGGCCAAAGAGAGGTGTGCGGGGGCGGGCGGGCCAAGGAAGCAATTTCATTGGCCTGGCCCAAGGTCCAATGGGATTGCCGCTAGGGACATAGGGAGACACATACAGACATTGCCTCATAAGACGCTTTCAGAAATATATAGTAGATGTTATGAATTTTAGCTTTAGCTTGTTTTTGCTTTAATTTACGTGCCAACATTTTACCTGCTTTATTACTTTTTTCATAGTATTTCTGTTGAGTCCATCTTATAGCTCTTTCTGCGTTTGACACTAACAAGACGTTTAGTTCGCCCCTCACTTAGATTATTTGCCTGTAATTTTTCCGGGAGGGGTTTGACTTGTGAATAAATTCTAGCTCTGATAATTTTTGTATTAGTATTTCAATTTCTTTTTTTTTTTCCAAAAAGCCAGGGCAATCAGTTTGCCTCTTATCACTGATTTTGTTGGCTTCCCAAAGGGTAAAAGAGGAAACCTCTGGGGTATTGTTTATTTCAAAATGTTGGGCCAGATCTTTTTCTATTAGTTGGAGATTTTGTGGGTTCAATAGTAGGGATTCATTCAAGGACCACGACCTTGTTATATTTTTGGGAGTGAGGCCTACTAGTCTGATTATAAGTGTAGTGTGGTCTGACCAAGCAGAGGGGGCGATTACTGCTGAGGAGATATTGTCACTAATTTGTTGGTCTATTAGGATATAGTCAATTCGAGAATAGCTATCGTGGGGGTGAGGGAAAAAAAGGAAAAAACCTTTACTTTGTTATTTACTAATCTCCAGGAGTCTACCAACAGCTCCTTGGTCATAGATACGAGACCCCGAGTAGAGGGAGCTATTTTTTGTGGCGGTGGGAGACTGGGGGAGTTATCTAAATTTGGGTCCATAATTGCGTTCAAGTCTCCTGCTAAAATTAAAAGGCCTTTCTGGACGGAAAGGATTAAACTTTTTAGTTCTTAGAAGAAAGATTCTTGATTGTCATTAGGGGCGTAAGTGTTGACTATTGTTATATCGGTAGAGTCCAGTGACCCAGTAATAATTAGAATTGCTTAACTGTTTTCTTATTGTAATGCGGAAAAAAACATTACATTTTGTGGGCGGCTGGGGGGGGTTTGGGGCGTGACTGGCAAGCTAATTCCAGGGGCGTGACTGGCAAGCTAATTCCAGGGGCAGGAGCAAGAGAAGCTGGGTTGACACACGCAGGGGAAGCTCAATTGGCTCGCACGGGCTCGCCCCGGCGCTTCACCTCTGTCCCTAGTGTGCAGAATAACCCCTGACACAGGAACCACATACAGTAACCACTTACACCAGATTATGGATAAAACAGTTTACTATATACAACACAATATAACAATAACCACATGACACCCTGTAACACTGGCCTAGTGCAGGCCGTAACCCCACACCATATCCCCAAGAGTCCCCCACCCACCCAAGTGTGAGACAGCGCTGCCCACCAAGTTGTGATGAGGGTTGGTGTATGATGAAGGTACAGATGCTGTACTTGGATGATGGATCCGAAAGCGTGATCCACGACGTCGCATCCGCTACGTTGGGTGGCGTCCCGCCAGACAGTCCCACCATGAAGATAGTCTCTATCTTGAGTGATGGTCTGAGTCCAGACACGATAGTCAGGGCTGCACAGTGGGTGAACTTTGTCCCTGAACCCAGCGAATAACTAAAGGGGCAAGGTCCCTACCTAGGGCCTGTCCCTGTTGCAACGACAATCTATGGAATGGCTCAGGGCCTATCTGGGGCCTATGGGGGTAACCTGGCCTAGTGCAGGGGCTACTGCTCCCTAAACTGCTCCCAGCTCTGACTAACTTCCTGACTCCGGTGCGCAACAATGTATCCCCTTTGCAGCAGGAGAATCTGTAAAGCCCTATTGGCTGTTGTGGGTCAGCTGGGCTCCAGCCCCTGGGGTTGCTGGGAGTTGTAGTCCCTTGGGGACCTCTTTGCTATTGTGGCCGCGTGCGCCTGCTTCACTTCGCATGCGTGACATTGTAATGGCCGCCGCTTTGCGTTAACTTCTGCGCATGCGCAACCACTAGCGCCAATCCCAATATGGCTGTCGTAACTCCTGGAGCTACACTGCGCATGCACGAGCGCATTAAACATGGCGGTGCCTGGCTGTAGATGCCGCCGGAAGCCCCCAGCGACGAGCTCGCCCCCGCAGCTCCCCGGCACAGCGTGGGTGTCCCCCCCCATCCATTGCCCATTTAATGCAAGATAAGATCTTGTTTGTACATGCAGCTACTGCATGACTTTGGGCACTATTGCTAAGCCTGCTGTCTACAAGCACTCCTAAATCCTTCTCATCAAGGATTCCCCTAATTTATCCCCATTTAATTTGTAAGTCGCCTGTTTATTATTCTTTCCAAATGCATAACGTTACATTTATCTGTATTAAACCTCATCTGCCATTTACCTGCCCAAGTTTCCTGTCTCTCAAAGTCCTCCTGGAAAGAAATTACATCTTGCTCTGATTCTTCTACCTCTCACAATTTAGTATCGTCCACAAAGATGGAGACTTTGCTCTCGATGCCAACCTCAAGGTCATTAATAAACAAGTTAAAAAGCAGGAGTCCCAGTACCGATCCTTGAGGTACTCCACTCGCGACTTTAGCCCAACCTGAAAAAGTTCCTTTTATGACAACCCTCTGTTGTCTGTCCTTTAACCAGTTTTCAATCCAGGTGCATATATTATTGCTGAGTCCAATTTTTGCTTTATTTTGTACACCAACCTCTTGTGTGGAACCGTATCAAACGCCTTTGCAAAATCTAAGTAGACCACATCAACTGTATTACCCTGGTCTAAATTCTTACTTACCTCCTCAAAGAAACTAATCTTAGTTTAGCATGATCTATAAATCCATGCTGACTATTACCAATAATATTGTTTTCCATTAGGTATTCCTGAATATTATCCTGTATTAAACATTCAAGTAGCTTCCCCGCTATTGAAGTCAGGCTTACGGGTCTGTAATTCCCCGTTAGTGATCTAGCTCCCTTTTTAAATATAGGGACCACATCTTCTTTATGCCAATCTTGTGGTACTGGGCCTGTGGAAATGGAGTCCTTGAATATTAAATGTAATGGTTTGGCTATTACTGAACTTAACTCTTTGAGAACTCTTGGATGTATGCCATCGGGGCCAGGTGCCTTATTTGCTTTCATTTTTTTCAAGCCGCCTATGAACTTCTTCCTAAGTTAACCAATTTTTCATTAATATGAAAGTTGTGGCTCCCTCCTGCGGCACTACTATTGAAATTGATTATTCCCTGGTAAACACAGAGGGTCATGTGACTGCTTTAGCTGTATAAAACTAATACCCCTCCTGCATTTGCAGGAACTGCATTGCCATGTTATAGTGAGCCATTTAAAGTGAGCTTTTAAGTGACAAGTTATAGTTAGACTATAGTTTGACTAGAGGTGACTGGTTACTGCATCTTTCTGCAAACTCTTTTACTCATGACAACAAACGGTAATCTATTCAGAT
Organism: Ascaphus truei; assembly: GCF_040206685.1. Lineage (NCBI taxonomy): Eukaryota > Metazoa > Chordata > Amphibia > Anura > Ascaphidae > Ascaphus > Ascaphus truei. The sequence goes on from NC_134483.1 coordinate 67,776,452, forward strand.
CACACTATGATCCCATTCTTGCTAACCTGCATATTTTAACCCCCCACCCCTTTACAACTTATTTCACTGCAGCCTCTCCCAAAACTGACTGCACAATACACTGAAACCATGAACTGACTCCAGCATTGCAATGCACCAAAACATTTGACAAGGAACAGGCACACCCCTGCTGTTTAGTCTGCACAAACTCACTTTGCTCACAAAGGCTCCTTGCAGCATTACCTACCTCTGGCATAATGAACCTGCTATGTATCTTAATTTTTTTCTTTCTCCTGGCATCATGGAGATGTTACTCCCTCTATCCACTACAAACTCCTCCATCCTGGCCCACACCCAACATCACCATACACCCTGGACTACTCAAAAGCCTTACACTATCTACTGAATGTTGGTGGAGAACTCTAAAAAGCAGCACACCAACCACTGCTCACTCTAATGGCAAACACCACAAATTTACAACCTGCAAACAACTACCCAAATTCCTACTCGTACTGTTACTCTTTAGCAGGTGATATTGAACCTAACCCAGGTCCTCCCATTTCAGCTCTGTCCCATGCCCCTGAGAATTCCACCTTTAAATTCCAAAAAGGGCTATCTGTCGCCCATATAAATATCTGGAGCCTGCTGCCCAAACTGGACGAACTAAGGGCATGGTGCCTTATGCATAAACCCAAAGCCATCATTCTTACAGAAACATGGCTATCCCCTAAAACTCCTGATGCAAATATCGCCATTCAGGGATACTCCATTTTTAGGAGAGATAGGTCAAAGAGAGGAGGAGGGGTGTTATTTTCTATTACAGACACTTTACAATTTACACTGTTAAATTGCCCACCAAGCCCACCCTCTTTTGAAATTCTAGTTGGCAAAATCTGCCTCCCCTTTTCTAAGCCAATCTTGCTTGCTGGCATCTACTGCCCCCTAAAGCCCCTCTACAATCCCTAACTGATATCACCCAATTTCTTGGCTCCATTTCCTCTCTGAATGAGAAGAGTGAGCTGCTAGTTCTTGGGGATTTCAACTTCGATTGGCTTGACCCTAAAAACCACAAAATCCAGATACAACTCAAGTCACTTAACCTATCGCAACTCATTTCCCAACCCACACAGATAAACCTGAAATCGCATAACCATTCTTTGCTAGACTGGATTCTCTCCTCAAACCCCAGCAGAATCCAATCCTCTGGCATCCTTCCTGACATTTTCAGTGACCATGCAATAGTGTACTGTGTAAGGAAAATTAAACCGCCCCAATCAAACCCTAAAGTTCTCCTCACTAGAACATTTAAAAACTTCAACCCACAACAGTTTCTGGATGACCTTACCAACTGCCCATGGCACAGAATCGATTTAATTCCCGACCCTGATTCTGCACTCGACTATTTCCAATCCGAGTTCTTAAAACTCTGCGATACCCATGCTCCACTACGCAAAATAAGGGTAACAACTGACCTTATTGCACTCTACCAGCTCAGGGATACCTTGTGGAAAAGCTACAAAGTAACTGGTACTAACAAGGATCTCAATCACTACAGATGCATGCGGAACATGTGCACAAGGCAAACAAGGCATGCAAAAGCACAATATTACTCTGACAATCTCCATCAAAATACAACAAACCCAGATAACTTCTGGAAGGTTATCAACAATATATTCTAGCCTCCTAACCATCAACAACCAAGTAATATCACTAAGGGGGATATTACTCTGACAAACCCCACTGACATTGCAAATGCATTCAATGATTACTTTGTGGGGTGTGCCACTAACTTATTAGCAAAACGCAGCCCAAACCACAAACCTGAATCTCATCCTGGGAGTACCCCTATAGTCCCACCCCTTCCCAACACTGCCCACAATTTTCAATTTGGCCCAGTATCTGAAGAGGAGATTATACAAGCGCTCCTCAAACTAAAACTAAGCAGCCAATGTGGACCTGACTTACTACAATCTAGGTTACTACGACTTGGTGCCAGAGCCATTGCAAAACCAATTGCGTCCATAGTCAACTCTATCCTGTCTGCAGGCCATATCCCTAAGACCTGAAAAACTGCCAGAGTTGTTCCAATCTTCAAAAGTGGGGACAAAAACACTGTCTCAAACTACAGGACAATCTCACTTCTCCCAATTCTATCCAAAGTCATGGAAAAATGTGTCCACTCCCAATTAAGCGATTTCTATACTAAGACAAATTTCCCTAGCCAATTCCAATCTGGGTTTCATCCCAAACACTCCACGTAACTACCCTGCTAAAAGTTTGCAATGAAATCCTGTGTGGAATGGAATGGGGACAACTCACTGGTGCAGTATGCCTAGATTTTGCAGAGCTCTGGAATAGTGAAGCATGCTTTAAACTGGTTTCAGTTCTACCTATCAGGAAGATCCCAACATGTGTCCATCTCAGGCTCTAACTCCAACCCCCTGGATATCACCTGTGGTGTCCCGAAAGGCTCTGTTCTGGGGCCCCTACTCTTCTCAGTGTTCATTAATGATCTTCCCACAGCTTATAAGAAAGCCTCAATACACATGTATGCAGACGACACAATCCTATATGCACACAGCCATAACCTCTCTGACCTTCAACACATACTTCAGTCTGACTTTTTGAGACTCGAAAACTGGATTTCCCAAAACAAACTGTTTTTAAATACTGACAAGACTGTAACAATGGTATTTGGGACCAAGACTAAATTTTTAAAGCTTCCAGTGACTGAGCTCCTGATTAGAACCAACGCTAACACCACCCTAACCCCTGTCACTAGTTTTAAATATCTGGGCATATGGTTTGACTCCCACTTAACCTTTGGGATACACATTGATACCCTGACAACCAAGACCTATGCCAAACTAGGGGTACTTTACAGGAACAAATCCTCCTTAAGTCTTCTGGTCAGAAAGTGTATCGCACAGCAGATGCTAATGCCAGTTATTGACTATGGAGACATAGTATATTACTCGGCACCTCAAACCCACCTTAGCAAACTTGACACCCTCTACAATTCAATTTGTCGTTTTGTTCTCCAATGCAACTACAACACACATCACTGCGATATGCTCAAAGAACTAGATTGGTCATCACTAGAGTCTAGGCGCAAAGTTCACCTTTCCTGTCTTGCCTTTAAATTCTTCATGGGCAAGCTACCCAGCTATCTGAACAAGCTCCTCACCCCTACCACTTGCAGCACTTATCACCTGAGATCAGACTCCAAAAGACTGTTCATGGTCCCAAGGCTCAACAAAGTATCCGGACGTTCCTCCTTCTCCTACCGTGCACCCCAAAACTGGAACAACCTACCAGAGACTCTCACATCCACCACCAGTTTAAGTTCTTTCAAATCTAAGGCTGTCTCACATTTTAATCTGGTCTGTAACTGTTTCATACGCCCATAATATATATTTTCTTTAACTGTGCACGCAATGTCTTGTATATAATGTATACCCTGTTCATTTATGTAACTGTATTTGTAACCATGTATTATTTGTTTTACTCTGTGCCCAGGACATACTTGAAAACGAGAGGTAACTCTCAATGTATTACTTCCTGGTAAAAATATTTTATAAATAAATAAAAAAGAATTTGTTTAATACCTCTGCTTTTTCCTTATCTCCAATAATCTGCCTGCCCATCTCGCACTGAAAGGGTCCTATATTTTCTTTTTTGATTTTTTTTATTATTAAGGTACTTAAAGAACTTTAGGGTTGACCTTACTTTCTTTTGCAATCCTTTTTTCATTATCCATTTTTGCTAATTTGATTGCTCTTTTACAATATTTGTTACATTCCTTATAATTTTGATACGATGCCTCTATCCCTTCTGACTTGAATCTAAATACCTGCCTCTTCTTGTCCATTTCCTCCCCTACCTGTTTATATAGCCACATTGGTTTTGACTTATTTCTTTTATACTTATTTTATACTTATTACCCAAGGGTATACACTGATAAATGTGCTTTTCTAACAATGTTTGAAAGACTGCCCATTTATCTTCTACATTTTTCCCTGCAAAATCATCATCCCAATGTATTTCTTGTAGATTAGTCCTCAGTTTATTCAAATCTGCCATTCTAAAGTTTAAGGTCTTTGTTGAACCCAAGTAATCTGTTTTTTGATCATTTATTTCAAATGAGACCATGTTATGATCACTGTCACCCAAATGTTCCAGGACTTGAATATTTGCTATTACTTCTACATTGTTTGATATTACCAAATCCTCTCCTGGTTGGTTCCTCAATAAGTTGGGTCATATAATTGTCTTTAAGCACCCCCAAAAACCTGTTCCATTTTGGTGTAATGCTAATCTCCTTGCCCCAGTCTATGTCTGAATAATTAAAATCACCCATTATGCAAACATGACCTAGTTTTGATGTCTTCTCCACTTGCAAAAGTATTTTAGCTTCATCAATCTCACGATATTTGGTGGTTTATAGCATATTCCTACAAACATTTTCTTTGTACTTTTACCTCCACTGCTAATTTCTATCCACAAAGTCTCTACATTTTCATCATTTCCTTCATAAAATCTTCCCTTATAATAGGTTTTAGATCCGGTTTAACATATAAGCATACTCCCCCTCTTCTATTTGCTCGATCCTTCCGAAAAAGGGAATAACCCTCTAAATGAACTGCCCAGTCATTGGTTTCATCCCATGTTTCGGTAATGCCTATATCATACTGCTCCCTTGCAGCTATTAATTCAACCTCTCCCATTTTCTGTCAGGCTTCTTCCATTAGCAAGCATGCATTTCAGTTTTTTTTTGTTTTAGCCTGTACTATTATATTATCTGCGCCTTCCTTTCTGCGCCAATTTGGTTTAGTCCTTAGAAGTTTTCTAGTATTTGTCTGCCATGTTTGCATGGGAAAATGTGGGGTAAGGAAACCGTGTCATAGGGATAAATTTTATTTATTCTGAAGCAGTCGTTCAGATCGTTTTTTTTTTTTTTTTCGGGCGCAAACCCCCATTAGTCTATGGGTATTCTTGGCCGAAAACAGACGCTCTGGAGTTTATAGCATTTACCCTGTAGAAAAATAGGAGCCCAAATCAGACCATAAAGCAGAAATGCATTCATAATCTTGTTATTTTTAAGCTCGCTTGCTCTCTCTCTCTCGCTCGCTCTCTTGCTCTCTCGTTGAAACGATTTAGGAAGTGACTTCACTTATTTTGAAATGGGCAGCCGTATTCCATGAATCTTCACCAATCGATCACGGGAGAATGGATTGTCCGGCAGCTTTGATTAGTTGCTTTGCCGTAAATCTAAGAAACTGCTGCATTTATTAAAACAAACAAAAAACGGATAAGAGGAAATGCTGCTTTAAAATGTTAGCAGCTAAATTTCACACAAAATCATAGCATCTAATTTTTCTTATGTTGGGGACAGCAAGATTCGTTTGGCTTTGACATTTATCCATGAAGTTGCTAGCAAGAGAAAAAACGCATTGAACATGTCATCTCCATAACTATGTTTGCACAACCAAGCAGACATAATAATGTATGTGCTATTGCTATGCAGACATAACATGTACTTATTATGTCAGGGCATAAAGCCACTCAAATTTGGCAAGGTCTAATGATATCATCGCGATTAAAAAAAAAAAAAAAAAACCTTTTAAGATTTAACACATTTATTGCTGCATGGACCACACCCGGTTTAGTATAATGAAACATCTTGTAGTTTGGCTTACACGAAAAATATTTAGCGGTCTAATATTTTAATATGCAAAATGTCTCAGACAGGTCTGCAACCTTGCTTTTTCCCCATTAGCTCTCAGCATACAATGCTTCTACTGCAGCCAGGGATTCTGGGAAATAACATGCAGATGAGCACAGTGTGCCACCTTTTGCTTCTTGTCCATTTTTACATGGAGCCTTGCAAAGTGAATGTTGCAGAATCCAACCACTATATTGCCAACGAACTTTGTTGGTACAGTACCATCTGTATTGCTGCAAAATCAGCCACGTGTAAAAATAACTCTACGTGCTAAGACCACATAAGTGCATCCACTATACGAATAAATGTTTAGATCGTTCTGCTTTTTGGGGTGTTACTGGGAAGACTGCATTTCCCAGGTTCATTCGCATCAGCACTGCAGGCTATTTTGTTGACACTGCATTCTTGAAATATTGAACAAACAACATTTTGAGTTGGTCCAAGATGTCTAGCTATGATACAAAGATTTCAAAGCATTTTTTTTTATATATTTTACCAATATAAATTAGTATAATGGGATGAATACTTGGCATGTTTGATGTAATTAAGCTATTCTTGTGGCTTAATGAATGATTAAACATTTTCACTGGAGGTAATCAGTAATTAGAAGTGGACTGTATAAAACAGAGGTGGTCAACTTCAGTCTTCAGGGAGCCACTACCAGGTCAAGTTTTCAGGATATCCATTTCGGCACAGGGGGTGCAGTCTTTGACTGAGCTACCTGTGCTGAAGCAGGGATATCCTGAAGACCTGGTGGTGGCAATTGGGGGCTGGAGTTGCCCATCCCTGGTATAAAAGGTCTCCCTTGTCACCTGTCTGCCCAGTTTCTGTATTTCCTACAATACTAGATTGCTAGTGACTCTTCAGCTCTAGGCGCATTGTACCTAAGCTAAGGATTTGGAATTCATTTTCAGGGTCTTTCCGTGCATCAACCGAGCCAGGCCGTAACAGAGCCTAGAATACCGCTGCATGAATGGTGTGATGCTGCTCAGAAAAGGTTAAGACTGCATTTAAGGTGATATTCTGCGTGCGCGCATATACTTGTTCATTTTTATCATGGTAGAATAAGGAAGAAGTCTAGCATACATTTCAATTCGTTTTTGTAGTAGCAGACAAGCACCAACTTGGATGTCACACCTACATTCCCCCGCAGGTTAAATCTCCAAGTATTGTTAGGTTAGCACAATATTTGTTGCCAATTCAAACAAAGAAAAAAAAAAAAGCATAATCTTGTGAATGCAGAGTTATCCGCGGCTTTCTACTTGCTAACTACAGATGAGACTTTTGATGGAAATGTGTTGAATCACTTTCCCCATTTGCTGTGTAATCTTATTGAGATTATAGAAATATTAACCTCTTTGGTGCTGTAGCCGTGTGCCACATGTTTCATTGCATTGCCTGCTGGGATTGGGTTGTATAGTCCATTGGCAGGGTGTGTTCAACTGGTAGAAATAAAAACTTTCTCCACATGTGCTTTTATTGGACCACTGTGAAATTAGTACATGGATGTTATGTTGCATGAGCTTTTAAAACTGCATAAGGTCTCTTCCTCAGGTGGGACATAAAGGTGTTCTTATTCCTAAAATGTAAATCCTCTTTATCGGTTTGTGCTGTATAATTTGGATGTGCTTGTTGCTCACCTGTCTCTTATTGCAACTATAACTGGTTTGATCTTTCCAAGACTGGTTTACGAGCTGAAAGAAAAAATGAGACGTGGCTCATTTCTAAGGATGTTCTGGTGACAGCATCAAGAGCTTGTTGTTTTGCCATTAAAAAAAAAAATGTTAGGTTTTGCGCCTGGAGACTTGTAAAACCAAAACATTTGATTAAATTGTCTGTCTTCCAATTCAATTCCTGTCACCACTGGTAGGATTAGAAATACAGTAATATGTTTGATGCGGAGAAACATTGTTGGATATGATGGCGCTGGTATTTGTTATTGGAAAGAGAAGGAAAAATGGGAGTCTATGAAGTTACAGATCACTCATAAACGTAACAAAGATTCCTTTAAAATCCGTTTAGAAATTGGGACAACGTAATTTGCTCTTTATGGTGCATATTCTGGAAAAAATACTAAAGAATACTTTATTTGTAATTTTTAAAATATTGACTTGTGCATTTTAAGGGAAGTTATCTCTAGTAAAGGATTATGCGCCAAGAAGCAATACATTTTATTGTATACCTTATTCGTGTCTTTTGACTTTGTTAGAATATAACATTCCGGCAAAAAGCAATTTGTATTTAACCAAAACCATACATTTTATTCCTGATTTATAGGAAAAGTAGAATTAAATCCAGGCTCATGAACCATTTACGGGGTTTGGTTGTTGCTGAAAAATTTATTGCCTCTAAGGCTGGGAAACGAATCTCCAGTGGCCAAGAACAGTGTATTCACTTTCCCAACCTGCAGACCATTAGTTTAGACTACATTGCGTTCATCTTACATGAACACCATAAGACCATAAAAATACCGTTTACCGAAATAATTGCATTGTACTGTAAGAGACATTAGACCTTCTTAGTATTTTCATAACTCCTTGAGTGCTGGTGGAGCCTATAACACATAACATACACAGTATTGTGCCACATGCTGTGCACACCCTCACATTTCATATTTCCTCTCTAACTTGGTAGATACTAAAACTCTTTACTTATTCTCAAAGGAATTGCATATAGTCTTCTGCAGTTTCAATATTTTACCGATTTGTGCCGAAAAATAATAAAACAAATGTAATTCAAGAATTTTTATTTTTTTACCCATTTGTGTTAAGACATCAAACGCCTTGCGCGATTGAGACTGTCATACAGCCCTGATTAAAGCATTTCCTATCGTGAAAATGCGTAAAACACACTGAACAGGACAGCAAAGTTAATATTGCGCAGTGATTGGCTCACATACATCACAAGGAGATGCCCGCCTATTTTATTGCTTCTGGATCGTGTTTAGTGTGGCGGGATTTTAAAGTTTAAGCTCGCCCCTCCCGACTTTTCTAAGTTAGCAGGTCTTTTTCATGTTACTGGGTTTGCACAGATCCAATGTGATCATTCTCCCTCCAATTTTAATCAGGTACTGTTAGGACCTGCTAATCATGCCTTGATGTGGCTAGCAGGCTTATCACGCGTTGGCCAAAGGGTTTAACTAAATTACAATTTAAGAGAATATATGCTGCTGCGGCAGCTTTTATTCTAACAAATCGCTGTTTTTTCCCTGGCTTTTTCCTGGAATGCGACGCTCTTCACCTGGCGCATGCCGTGTTCATTTTGCGTTCCCAGCCATGGGTCATGCGCGGCTGACGCGCGGTTCATGCGTTTATTGAGAATGGTTCGGATTTAATAGGTTGCAATTCTTCGCGTGTCCGCCAGATGGCAGATGTTCATGAATTGTAATGCGCATGCGCTTCAGTAATGTGTCGACTTGCAGGTGTTTCGTTTAAAAAAGATACCACAGTGTGCTATTGTAACTTGGCCTTGAGACTGAAGGAAGAGGTTGCAAAAATGTATAAATTTAGGCTTTTCATATTAAAGAAAGACAAAGACCAGTTTCGGTTACAGTATTCTCCAGAGACCCGCCCGCCATGAGTGTTCAAGTGCAGCCCGCTTTCCAAAAACCCGACAGAAGTTACGCGTATTTGATATGGGCCGCGATTAATGCAACCGATGATAAGATGGCAACAGTTGTTCAAATTTATCAGTATTTTGTCGAAAACTATGACTTTTACAAATTTTCACCAACTCCTCATACGTGGAAGCGTGCAATAAGGAAAAGGTTATGTAGCGATCCCTGTTATCGTATTGAGCCACAATTTGTTGGAGGGTATTGGTGTGTATCACCGGCTTTTTCCTGTATCTATGATCATGATGACGGCAAAAGGCGAAGGGTCGTGTTAAAACCAACTAAGAAACGACAGTCGCTGCCAAGCAATGCACCAGCACCGGCTTCCAATGACGGTCCCGCCATCAGTGACAACTCTGAGCCTGAGCCGGATTTCGCGTTCAGTTTCGATCAAGCTTGCATGTACCTAAGCAATTTCCAGCCTCATCAGCTGACTACAGGTGGACTAGTCCCACTGCAAACTATCGACGTGGATGATCAAGAATGCTGGACTGGCAGTGGACCGGCGCCAGCTGAATGGGAAATTCTATGGTGAGTATTGTTGCCGTATTATTTTCTGTGTTTATTTTTATTTTGACAATACACTATCAATATCGGTGCGATTCAAAAGTCAAGCGATTCTCATGTAAGCAATATTATTGGCTGAGCGGCTTCTACAGTACTGTACTGCAGATACTGAACTATTGGTGGAACGCTAGGCGCATGCGCATTGGAACCTTCTTGAAACGCATACAGTATGCGTGTCATTACATCGACGGTAGGCGCATGTGCATGTGAACAGGAGACGCCCCCCGAGAAAATTATTGGTGGGACTGGCTGGGAACTTCTTTAGGGGGCTGACCATTACAGTAAAACTTTTCTTTTTGTTTTTCCTCAGAAAAGAAAACGGCTAATGGAGGGATTTCGATGGATAATATCGCTTTGTATAACAATGCCTGCTGAATCGGATTTAAAAACCCACGTACAAGAGTCTACAGTTTAGTGGCCGTTGTTATTGATTAAGATAGAATACTGTACCTGAAACAGTATGCTGATGTTTTCCGGCCGTACAGTATACAGGCATACCCCGCTTTAAGTACACTCACTTTAAGTACACTCGCGAGTAAGTACATATCGCCCAATAGGCAAATGGCAGCTCACGCATGCGCCTGCCAGCACGTCCTGAACAGCAATACCGGCTCCCTACCTGTACCGAAGCTGTGCGCAAGCGGGGAGACTATAGAGCCTGTTACAAATGCGTTATTTACATCAGTTATGCATGTATATGACGATTGCAGTACAGTACAAGCATCGATAAGTGGGAAAAGGTAGTGCTTCACTTTAAGTACATTTTCGCTTTACATACATGCTCCGATCCCATTGCGTACGTTAATGCGGGGTATGCCTGTACTGTACAATACTTTTTTGTATACTGTGTAATAAACCCGAAAAAATAAAAACTATGCATTTTGTCTTCTATTTTTTTAATACTCTTATACTGAGCAGAAATGTTTTAAAAACAAATTCTTTATTCATAAAATATACAAAACGCAACATCTCCTTTATTAAAAAACGACAAGTCAAAACATATACTGTACAGTGGGATGGTGTGCAAAACAGTCTGCACCAGTACAGTCCTTGAGGGCAGCAAACAGGGCGGGTTTTCAGGGTAACCTTTGAAAACCGTGCCTGTTTGCGGCCCCCAGGGACTGGAATTGTGCATGTCCTGTGTGTGTGGACAGCAAGTTAAAACATTTCTGTATAAATACAAGTAAAAAAAACACACAACATCTCCTTTATTTAAGTACAGCAGGTCACAACATGTAGAGTACAATACAGTTCAGCACAACAGTATGGTCTTACAGAAAGTCCTCCGCATTGTCCGTCCATGGCCGATTCCTTGCATGGCGCAAAACGCCATTAATGCAATCTCGAACGCCTTTCATTACAGGATCTGTAATTGGATAAAAGCGCCGCATTTCATCCCGAATGTTCCGTCTTAAATTGGGAGGAAGCGCCTTTTTTACGCGATTTCCGTCGTAGTTCACTTTGAAGGTCCAGTCGCAGTACAACGAGTAGGGAATATGGTGCTTAAAAAGTAACAAGGCATACATGTGGGGTGCACCAGCACTCTTCACCCTATACTTCTCCCTGAGCGCCGGTGGCAGATCGCACAGGGTGATGTCGGGAACCGTATCGATGCAATCGACTGTAGGTCTTTTGGGAGCGGGTGTGCTTGAGGCGATGGTAGGTTGTCTGGGAGGAAGCTTTCCTCCGGTCTTGGTCGCAGTGTTGTCTCCTGGCGTGGTCTTGACGGGGTTGTCATGTCCTCCTCAACGGCATACATGTACACTACATCTTCTGGTGGAGTGGGTGCGCTTGGTGATGGAAGGGGGTCGAAGGTCCCATTCATCACATCCATGTCACCCCCCTGCTCCAGCGTCGGGGAAACAGGGGCACTAACACCGAGCAAATAATGTATGCCCGCTATGTCAGCCTCTATCTTCTCCATCCGTCGATCCATCCGTTTATCCATTTGTAGCATCCGTTGCTCCACATTTAGCATTGTCTCCAGAAGCAGATCTATCTTTGCTAGCACAATAGAGTTCCCGTGGAGATCCACACTTATCCCATTCAGCATCCGGTCTAACGAGCTGCTTCTTGTGCATGGCGTGTGAACATCTGGGTGGATGGGTGCAACGGAGGATGAGATGGGGGTTCCATGGAGAGAAGCGGCAGCGACATCGAAGAGGAATGGAGAAAGTGACCTTTGGATTTCCGGACGAGAAGCAGAGTCGTCTAAGAGCAAAGGAGAAAGTGACCCGTGGATAGAACTGGAGAAGATGGCTTGTGGGTTTCCGGGAGGGCGGCGGCAGCGTCATGGACGAGGGGTGGAGAAGACGGGCTGAGGATTTCCGGGACAGCGGCGGCAGAGTCGTCGAAGCGTTGTGAGGAAGTGGTCTGCGGGTTTGATGGGTTGGCTGCCAATCGTTTTGCGTCGAGAGTACATCACCGTATATCTTCTTGACATAATAAGGCTGACATCTATGAAAACCCTTAGCCTTTGGGGTCAGCAGAAGGTTTTCTTTATTGGCCTTAGCCTGTCGCTTTTGCCTTGGCGTGGAAACGGCAACCGCCTTTCGCTTTTTCTGCTTGACAGGCACGGCAGAGGCGAGTGTGTTCCTGCGTCCGTAGAATCGGGGTTGCTCCATGGAAGCAGGTGGCACAATGCAGTATCTGGACAAAGGCAAGTTCAGATAAAGATCATGGAGTGGTGGGCTATGCAAAGTGTGTAACCTTTTATGCATGGCAGCGAGGTACAGGTGTTGAAAGTGGCCATACTCTAATGTGAGTCATTACCGTATAAATACACCATCCATTTTGTGGATTCACTGCACTTTGAATACACATCGACTAAACATCGAATATACATTCTTGTGTTTGTATTTCTTTCTACTCGCAGCAATGCCTGTTAAAAAGATTTCCAAGGAACTTAGCATGCGAATTAAGGAGATGTACACGAGCGGACACCGAATTGCTGCTATCCAACGCTGGCTAGCTACTTCTGGCATCGTTGTCCCAGCAACCACCGTGAGCTATCATGCACACGGAAAAAACAGAGACCGCAAAAGTGCACCAAGGTTAACTAACGCGTAAGTATATTTATACAACTTTAAAATAAAATTAATTTTTATTTAAATCTAATATTTTTGTTATTTCTGTTGATTTATATTACAACAGTATATATAGTTTGTATATTTATATTTATATCAGTACAGTATACAGTATATATTTTGTATATATATATTTATATTACAACAGTATATATATATTTTGTATATTTATATCAGTACAGAATACAGTATATATTTTGTATATTTATATTACAACAGTATATATACTTTGTATATTTATATTTATATTACAACAGTATATATATTTTGTATATTTATATCAGTACAGTATACAGTATATATTTTGTATATTTATTTTTCTATTACAACAGTATATATATATTGTATATTTATATTTATTTCAGTACAGTATAC
>NC_134483.1:67794796-67809796 GCF_040206685.1 Ascaphus truei
GTTCTCCATTATGCAATCTCCCTCTACACAATGTAGGGCAAATAAAGATTACAATGATTTCCCTCATAGAAGCCACATGTTGGCATGCAATCGTTTGGTACATTTGGCCACGCTCAGTAGCACTCCTTTTGGATATTTATATACAGTGTTCGACAAATCCATTCACCTACAGGCCCGTGGCGACTGGATTTGACCCCGTGGCGACCTCCTCATGGCCGCCCAAGCAGGGCGGGACTAGGTGGCGAGTAGATTTTTTTGGTTTGGCGAGTAGATTTTTGGGTGATTTGTCAACCAATATATATATATATAATTTGTGGGTTTTGGGATTTGTTGAGCTTGCTGGGATTGTGTGTTTATTAACTGCTGTAATTATTGGCAAGAAGGGGCAGCCCTCATTTCAAGTAGTAAGATTGGACGTGTGCAATCAAACTCCACAGCTTGATACGTTTCAGGGGGGTACGGACTATAAACTTCTGTTTTTAAGCAGAACATTTTCTTATATCCTACCTTAATTATACAGTTTAATATATACAGACACATATTAGACAGCGGTACACACTGCTGGATTTCAACCCAATGCTGCAGTTACTGACCACAGTTGCACCTGTTCTTAAAAATTATGCTTCTTTATTGCCATCCAACTTTAGCCAACAAGCTGTTCTTGGTTAACGAGCGTCTTTACTTTGTCAGCCCGCAGGGTGTTCTGTGGGAGATTTTTTTTCCATACAAAAAACACAAATGTCATCTGAAAATGCCAGTCTAGACAGTATTGCAAAGGACTTCGACAGAAATTGGGTCATAACAGGCCATGGAATCCCTTACTGCATTGCAAGTAGTCTGCTTTATACAAGCAGCAGGTTTTCTGTACCTGTTGGTTAAAAATACACCCAGTATTCCTACTTCTTTATGTTCTATAAAGTAGTTTATTAGATTATGCTGAACGCTGATGTGCTGCGCCATACAGTACCTATTATTAACCCCTGTGAGTGTCTGAATGGCCATCAGCTCTCTGCCTTCCTAAGACATTATTTCTGTATTTATTTTCATTTCTTGAGTGCCCGAATAATGAGTATTGCACCTCTCAAATTGTAAACCTGGTTCATGTCATGTAATATCATGTAATATTTGAGTATTTTGCATACCCTTCGATACTATATTTTCATATGGTTTATACAGAGATACCGAAGCAAAAGGGAGAAGTGGTGCAAAATCTTATTTGTTGAGATATTGTGACATTAAGTGTAGGGGGAAGACAAGACAGGATTGTCCTCTTTGACAGGGGAATATTTGACAAACACATTAATATCCTTGTAGAAATATATATTTCAAATCTTGAGCACCAAAATCATAGGTTGTAAGCTCACCTGGGCAGGGACTGTCAGTAAGTTTTACAATGTGCTGCGTACTGCACAATATACTGCAATTGTGAACACTTTGCATCTCATTGGGAGAAAGTACTATATGAAATGTTGTTTTTTTTGTTGTTCTTATGGTAGGCAGAAGTGCATTAGATAAAGTAAGGGGACGTGGGGAATAACATTATTGGTCCTTTCTAAGATGTAGTAAAATAACAATGGAGAGCCAGAGGTAATATGACACCTTTTCGTGGAACAGTTAGTTGATAAGTTGCAAGCTTTCAAACCTACAGGTGCGCTGACGAGTATTCTAAAACTTGCCTTAAACTTGCTTTGGAAAATCTGGGGCTATCACCAACAAGATCCAGGTACATGCTGGGTACATGCTGCAACATTTCAGTGACATTTCTGCAGAAACTAATGGCCCATCGGATTAACACAGCAGGGGTCCCATTAAATTTGAATGGGACTGCCAGTGACCCCCGCTGTTAATCCAATGGGCAATTAGTTTGTCTGCAGAAATGTCACTGAAATGTTGCAGCATGTACCCAGCATGTACCTGGGTCTTGTTGGTGATTGCCCCAGATTTGTTTTAGAATACTCGTCGGCACTACAGTAACGATGTTACTTAATGAAAAACCCTGACAAGTTCAAAAGCTTACAACTTAACCACTGCATGCAGGGCCATCAGCAGGGTGGGGTTGGCGTCCCAGGCCCGGTGAGTTGGGGGGGAGGTGGGGAGGGGGGGGAAGGCCCGGCCTGCCGGCACTGCAAGTTGGGCCCGACCTCTGGCTCTCCCTTAGCAGCAGCCTGCATGACTCTATCCCTCTGTCCCCACGCCGATGAGCCTCTTTGACGTCAGCGCGCCGGAAGCGTTCTGACGTCAGCTCTCTGCTTCCGGCACGCGACAAGAAAGGGCTGTCGGAAGCTCGGCGTGGGACAGAGGGATAGAGGCATGCAGGCTGCTGCTGAGGGGAGAATCGGGGTCCAGCTGCAAGATCACCGGCAGCCGGGCCTGGCCAGAGGTCAAGCCCAACTTGCAGTGCCGGCCCCCACATCCACTGGACCTTGCCTGATCATCCACAAGGTAAGTCTTTTTTTTTATATATATGTATTGTGGGGGTCTTTTTAATATGTATTGGGGGTGGGCTTTTTTAAAATATGTATTGGGGAGGTGGGGGTCTTTTTTATGTATTGGGGGCTTTGGGGTGTATTGGGGGTATTTTTGGATGTATTGGGGGTATTTTTGGATGTAATTGGGGGTATTTTTGGATGTATTGAGGGGCTCGTGGCTATTTTTATATGGGTTGTGTGTGTGTGTGTGTGTGTGTGTGTGTGTGTGTGTGTGTGTGTGTGTGTGTGTGTGTGTGTGTGTGTTATATGTATTGGGTAGATGGTTTTTTTTGTATGCATTTGAGGGGGGAGGAGGTTGTATATATTTGGGGGCTGGGGAATTTTTTTTGTATGTATTTGGATGTGAGAGGAAAAAAGGGGAGACCCCCAAGCTGATGCTGCAAAATACTGCAATGTCCTGTAACATATGCTATAAATGAAATAGCAAAAACCGGTGTGCATAGAGAATAAGCAGCAAGTGTCCCGTAAGTATTGTATTGTATTGTATGTCTTTATTTATATAGCCCCATTAATGTACATAGCGCTTCACAGTAGTAATACATGTGGTAATCGAATAAATAACAGATAATATAAATAACAGATCATGGGAATAAGTGCTTTAGACATAAACATAACATTAAGGAAGAGGAGTCCCTACTCTGAGGAGCTTACAATCTATTTGGTAGGTAGGGAGAACGTACAGAGACAGTAGGAGGGAGTTCTGGTAAGTGCGTCTGCAGGGGGCCAAGCTTTATGTATCGTGTTCAGAATGTTCACAGTGCTATTCGTATGCTTCTTTAAGCAAGTGTGTCTTAAGGTGGGTCTTAAAGGTGGATAGAGAGGGTGCTAGTCGGGTACTGAGGGGAAGGGCATTCCAGAGGTGTGGGGCAGTCAGTGAAAAAGGTTTAAGGCGGGAGAGGGCTTTAGATAAAAAGGGGGTAGAAAGAAGACATCCTTGAGCAGAACGCAAGAGTCGGGATGTTGCAAAGCGAGAAATTAGGGCAGAGATTTAAGCAGGGGCAGAAGAGTGTAAAGCTTTAAAAGTGAGGAGAAGAATGGAGTGTGAGATGCAGGATTTGATTGGAAGCCAGGAGAGGGATTTCAGGAGGGGAGATGCTGAGACAGATCTAGAAAAGAGTAGAGTGATTCTGGCAGCAGCATTTAGGATAGATTGTAGGGGAGAAAGGTGAGAGGCAGGAAGGCCGGACAGCAGGAGGTTACAGTAATCAAGACGGGAGAGAATGAGGGCCTGAGTCAGAGTTTTAGCAGTCGAGCAACAGAGGAAAGGGCGTATCTTTGTTATATTGCGGAGGAAAAAGCGACAAGTTTTAGAAATGTTTTGAATGTGAGGGGCGAATGTGAGAGAGGTGTCGAGTGTGACCCCTAGGCAGCGTGCTTGGGCTACTGGGTGAATGATCATAGTTCCAACAGTAATGTGGAAGGAGGTAGTAGGGCCAGGTTTGGGAGGAAGTATGAGGAGCTCTGTTTTAGCCATGTTGAGTTTAAGGCGACGGAGGGCCATCCAGAATGATATAGCAGAGAGACATTCAGAAACTTTGGTCTGTATAGCAGGTGTAAGGTCGGGTGTTGAAAAGAATATTTGTGTGTCGTCAGCATAGAGGTGATATTTAAACCCAAAAGATGTCATTAGGTCACCTAGAGAGAGTGTGTACAGAGAAAAGAGAAGAGGTCCCAGGACAGAGCCCTGGGGTACCCCCACAGAGAGATCAATAGAGGAAGAGGGGGTGTTAGCAGAAGAGACACTGAAAGTACGATGGGAGAGATAGGATGAGATCCAGGATAGAGCTTTGTTCCGAATACCAAGAGTATGGAGAATGTGAAGGAGAAGAGGGTGATCCACAGTATCAAATGCTGCAGAGAGGTCGAGTAATATGAGCAGAGTGTAATGACCTCTGTCTTTGGCAGCATGGAGGTCGTCAGTTATTTTAGTGAGGGCTGTTTCCGTGGAGTGAGCAGTGCGGAAGCCAGATTGTAGAGGTTCTAGGAGAGAATAGGTGTTGAGAAAATGGAGCAAGCGAGAGAATACAAGAGGTTCAAGGAGTTTAGAGGCAAAAGGCAGGAGGGAGACAGGTCGATAGTTAGAAAGACAGGTAGGTCAAACTTGCTGTTTTTGAGTAATGGTATGACTGTTGCATGTTTGAAGGAGGATGGAAAGGTTCCAGAGCAGAGGGAGGAGTTAAAAATGTGTGTGAGCGTAGGGATTATAGTAGGAACAAGAGGTTTTAGGAGATGGGAGGGAATGGGGTTAAGAGGGCAAGTGGTAGAGGGAGAAGAGGCGATCAACAGTGACACATCCTCCTCTGAGACAGTGGAAAAAGAGTCAAGGAAGGCAGGAGGAGAGTTAGGAAGAGGTGTAGAATGGGAAGAAGAAACAGAGGGGATGTTCTGACGTATGGATTCCACCTTTTCCTTAAAATAGTCAGCAAAGTCCTGAGCGGAGATGGAGGAAGCCGATAGTATGTGTGAGGCCGGCGCAGCCCCCACCTCACCTGCACTCCGTCAGGATAGCCCTCCAGCCGATCGATGGTACACTCCCCCGCATGAACGGGGCTCAGAGGGAGTTCGCCCTCCTCACTCGGGCAGCGGAGACAGTCACCCAGTATGCAAAAGACCAGCTGATGGTAGTAGAGACCTGTAAACACAGAGCTTCCCGCCGTCTAACCGGGTGCCTGCTGTTCCTCCCGCGATGTTGCTGCCGAGATTGTGGAGCGGGTTGTGGCTGTAGGGGAACCGGCAGGCGATCTGCACCTCCGCAGTAGTCGTCTCCGTCAGATGCATCTTCTCCTGGAGTGCAGGTAAGAAGCTGAAGCGCCGACCCCACACTGGCTTGGAACCGGATCCACTAGGCAGCTCTGAAGAAAATCCTCAGGATGGAACAGCTGCTCTGCGTCTGCGTATACCGGATAGGCTATATAAAGAGTCTTTGATAAAGCGCCTCCACGGCGGGAAACGCGTCAGAGTTTTAATCTGTGTGTTTGTCTTTTTGGTTGATATGCCCAATAAATAGTTATCTTTGCCCCAGCCCTTTGCCCTTTTTTGGCATTGGTCTACCTTCTACCCCTATTTTCTATGTATTTGGATGTGGGACATTTTTTGCATTGGGGGGTGGGAAGTTTTTTGGTATATCTCCTTGGGGGAATTGTGTGAGGGGGGAGAGAATGAGTGAGCTTGGGGTAATTGACTGAGGGAGAGGAGAGAGGGGGTGAGTGAGGAAAAGAGGGAGTGAGACGCAGGGAAGAGAAATACATGCGAGGCGGGAGAGTGAGGGGGTGAGATGATAGGGAGAGAGAAATACATGGGAAGAGGGGGGGAGAGAAAGGGAGGGCTCGTCAGATGTGAAATGGGGGCTACTCACAATACTGCCAAAGTGTGGGGTGGGGAGCCTGCTTAAAATGTTTGTCCTGGGCCCCAAGATTTCTGCTTTTTTTTTTTTTTTTTGCAAAGTAGTTTTACCAAAATGAAATTCTAAATTTATCCTTGTAAAATATGTAAATGCTGTAGGTGTTTAAGTTCTCCACTTGTTAGCCATATGTTTAATGTATTTATATTTTTCTGGTTCCATTAGTGCGGGTTGGGGTGGTTTTTAAATATTCTGAAAGACACTTGTGAACTATTGATGTATAATTATTTTAGAGATGCCAAGTTAATATGGACATGTCTAAGTTCCTAAACAAATAAATTTGAATTGTGTAAAATTCGGTGTGAAAAGCAGTTGCCTTAAAGCAGCAGTCCAAGCTGCTGTTTATTAATAATGTTTTCCCCTTAATATGTGCATCAATACAATACACACTGATAAGTTATTAGCTAAGTTGCCGATTGATCCATTCTCCTGTGATAAATCGGCAAGATTCGGCTAGGGGGTTCACTAAATGGCTGTCAGTGCAGCAGAAGAGGACCAAAGATGCAACGTTCTGTGGGGAAGATAATGTGACCAGGCAGTCACTTGATACAATTGGTGCACTGCTAGAGAGAGGGCAGGGCTCAAAAAGGGGTGTGCCAGAGCCTGTTTCAGAAGAGGAAAGGCGATGTGACTTTGTAAATGTTTGCTATAGAAACAAAAAATGCTTGTTGCATTATATTTAGTTGGAGTTTTTTTTTTGTTTTTTGTTTTTTAAAGTACAAGTATCTTCTCATAGTACAGAACCGATTTATTTAAAAAAAAAAAAAAAAACACATGTAGGATATTGCTTGGTCTGCAGCTTTAATGCACCTGGAACAGACTACGATATGTCTCTCTTGAAAACCAACTGATCAACTAGTGCTATTGTAAAATGGTACCATGGTAATAGCTAGTTGGAAGAAATTAGATCATTTTATGCCTATCAAAATAACTACCTGTTGGGCCCTTAATTAACACTACATTTTCATAACATTTATTGCAATATGAATGTTTAATAAAAATGGGAAATACAGTGAAACAAAAAAGGATTTGGACAAATTGGATACTATATGTAACTTTAACAAAGAAACCACAAATTTGTGTACAACATGTAAAAACTCACACAAAAATTCTTAGAGGGTGATTCTATTGTAAACACAGTCTGTTGTTTTTTTTTTTTTTAGTGAAATTACATTTAATATTGATTGTGTTGTTTTAAAAAAAATAAAAGTGCTCTGGTACAGTAGGCATTGAAGGCTTTACATGGTTTTATATACATTTCTCTAATAAAATATTTATCCATAAATGTTCAACACGTCTAGAAAATATTATTAGTTCACCTCTCCAGGGTCTATATGTTTGGTCTGGGACCAGGGAACGTGTGTCCTTGAAGATGAGCATGTGTCCTAACAGACATAATACAACAGACCTATTGAATATTACAATCCGGCTGTAGGTCGTGTTTGCGTTCAACAACTCTCATAGAATATCACTACTGTATGTGACTTTGTTTGTTTTATTAATAGTGTTGCAGAAGGGTCAGGTTTTTTTTGTTTTTTTTTCAAAGATCTTGTAGACAGCGTTCTGCGTGTCTGCTTTTAAAATGGCCAAATGCTATAGGAAGCAATTTCCTTTCGGACATCATGACCTGTAAAAGTTTTCGAAACAAGCACAAGCGGATCCCTGAAAGTGGCACATGCAAAATGTCACATCTTTTGTAACACTCCTGTACCTGAGAAAGTAGGAAGAAATTCATGAAGTTTCAAGACTTTGGGCCAGATCCGCAAAGCTCTGTTAACTCGAGGTTCAAACGTGACGTTGCCCAAAAGCGTAGCGGTCGTTATTTCCCCTGAGATTAACGTGTATCCACAAAGCTAATTGCATATAAAAACGGACTAAATGCACCTCATTAGCATAGACTTAATGTCTCCTTATTGTAATGCAACATTGCGTTGTTATCTGCCATTAACGTCACATTAAGTGTGTCTGCCATCCAGACCACAGAGAGAGTACCCATTGACTTGTATATCTCCATAAATACTCCTTTATTGGAGAAATACCTGTGAACGCACATGAGATACCTGGGAAATATGCCAATTTAAATATGCAAAGTATATACAAATGATTTAAATTGGCATATTTTCCAGGTATCTCAGGTGTGTTCACTTTATTAAAATGTGCTCTGGTATACACCGTTGGCGATGTACACTGTGCTGTATGTAAACTTTTATATGGAAATCAGTACTTTATAGATATCGATTGGAAGGATCCATACGGACAAAAACTTGTCCATTGCTTTTTTTTTTTTTAAACAAACTTTTTACCAGACACTTGATTTCCCCCATGCAGCTAATCAATCAATCAAAGCAATGCAGAAATTAGTTTAGATATTGGATAAGAGCAAAGCAGTACTGCGGAAATGCTGGGGGGGTTTTGGACCAGTGGTTTGTAAGTAATATTCCTAGTCAAAATATTAAAAATGAATTCACATTATTAGGCAGTTTGCAGACGAAGCAACAAGAACAATTAGATTGTAAGCTCTTCGGAGCAGGGACTCCTATTCCAAAATTTTACTTTTATGTCTGAAGCACTGATTCCCATGATCTGTTATTTGTATTATTTGTTATTTATATGATTGTCACGTGTATTACTGCTGTGAAGCACTATGTACATTAATGGCGCTATAAAAATAAAGATATACAATACAACATTGTTATACGTAAAATATTTCATCTCAAGCAGAGGCGAGAATAGCCTTCTGTTTTTTTATCAGGCCAGTTTTGGGTCATCTTGCAATAACTACTGTAATAAAGTTTATACAAAACTGATAAATGTTTAGGTTGGTAACATACAGTAGCATTAATCTGACTGGAGTTTGCTCTCAGAAGTAGTATTGGCTTTGAATTCCTTAAGAATATATATTCACTCCATAGTGAGCCAAAACATTGATATGTGAAAATAAATTAGATATTATTTCTCCAAGACCTGGTGTGCCTGCTTCCTATTCCAGCAATTCATATTTTGGAAGAGTTTTTTGTGGCGTAGAAGAGTATATATGTTCCTTAAAATAATAGGGTAATGCAGAATGGTTAGCACTGATCTTGATGTAGTTCTGTTCTCAATGTCTTGTTTCTTATTCCTGTCATAGTGATCTGCATTTCTATTAAAATGCAGCCTATAGAAATGACTTTCCAGTAAAGAAGAAACTGCGTAGGCTTTGGGTGGGGTCCGACAGTTTATGTTGGAGCCCAAAGTAAACAAAAAAGTGTTGTGATGTGAATTACTTTGCCTTGTGTGATGAATAATCAATTTGCTGCGGAAGTCGCCCACTGGTCTTGAAACATTATCTTCTATCTTGACATTTATGGACCAAATGGTTAATATGAACTCTTCAAATGTACAGTATTCTCTCCACTCCCTCAATATAAAGGGTTCATTTGCAGGAAGCTTTTGTATCATTGGTTATTGTAATGCATGCAATCAATACATCTTCTGGGCATCTGATTTTTAGACGTGATATGCTCCATTGTTACACATTTTTATGATGACATGTCAGACTATTGCTTCTGTTTATAGGGGGATGCAGGTATGCAACTACGGAACTTAATTTCTCCCTTCCTTGTTGTTTTTAGGACATTACTTCCATAACTGGTGTTCCAGACGAGCATATCAAAACAAGAAAAGTCCACATTTTTGTTTCTGCACGGAACGCCATGCAGTCTGGCGTGAATAACACAAAGAAATGGAAGCTGGAGTTCGACACACGTGAACGCTGGGAAAACCCTTTAATGGGTTGGGCATCATCGTAGGTGTCAAATGAATACCCCGTTTGAAAGTGTTCTGTGTGAATAGAAGTTGGTTCTTTGTATGACACATTGCAAAATAGATGAAACCTAGAAATAAACCAATAACCAAGTTAAAGAAACATGTGAAGATCTCAAATAGGAGTAGACTGGTTTTATTTGTATTCATCTGCGCTAGTTACCAGTTTCTGATGCTAAACATAAATTCACAAATCTGTTGTAGCATGTCTGAGACTGAGAAAACAAACCTTGATTCCAAAACAAACTGATTGTGTTGATGCTGATAAATACTCCCTATTAAAGGACATAAAGTAGACTTACTGTAAAATGAGACATTTACTGCACTTTGCTGAATTAATGCTAGCCTGGTACAGTACATCTTTGACAATGTATAAATAAAGCAGAGGGGTTTTCTTTGTACATTTCAAGATGATGATACTGACTCCTTTCCACTGTAATGATGCAATGTTTTGAAGCACTTTAATGCAAGATTTCTAGTACAAAAGTTTGTGTCAGACTTTCTGATTGTGGCTGTGTTCATTTTTTTTTTATCGCCCTTCGTAAAAATGCACCTGCTGCATTAATGTCCCAAATGCAAGATGGTAAACTGGGATTTTTTTTTTTTACTTTTCAAAATGGCAAATTAGCCAACATACAAATCTGCATTTCACTCGACACTCAAGCGAAACATAATCTGCAACGTAAAACTTTGCAGTATGTCCACTTCCTATTTTTTTTTTTCTCCTCATGAAGTTCATGCAACATTCCCAAATACACTTTCATAATGGCGATATTCAAAATGTACAACAGAAATATAAAACCACATCTACAAGCTTCCCTCCAATTTTTTTGTCATCCATACTCTGTTTGGGAGTGAGTTTATAATCCTTTAGTAAGGCGTTTTTGTTTTTATAGTATGCAGACTTGTACCATCTCTGCACACCATACTGTAATTTGTAAAATATCTAACCGGAATGTAGATGGAACAGAAGTTATAACTGTAAGCAGTTTAATCTGCTCATAAAGTCCATCAAATGCTAGCCCCTCTGGGTACATGTACATGACACAATTTACTCCATGCTGCAGTATAAAAATATGTATTTTGTACTGGAACCACGTGTCCGAAACTTGTCATTTGAGTTCTGAAGCTGATCCTTTGAGCAATGCGTTTATTAACACAACCCCAAGACTTGGCAAATTGACACGAGTGAGGAAATACATTTTCCATTTACGTACACAAACTTTGATATACCTCCTGCAAATATTATTCGGGACACTTCTCCCCTAACTTCCCCCAAATTTACGTGTTCAATCACTCACTGGCGGGATCGGACATTTGGACGCGGTGTTCACCCGCAACCAAGTCTCTGCCAGCATTCGGCCGCAGAGGGACCTCTGCCTCTGGATGCTTAGCTGCTGTCTGCTTCGCCAAGGTATGTTAATTTAAGGGTTCATTTAGCGGTTAAGGATAGGCGTTTAGGTTTTTAAGTTATGGATTTAAGAAGGTCTTTAGGGTCGGGCGTAGCGTTATTAGGGGTTAAGATTAGGTTATTTACGAGTAAGGTTAGGGACTTACCTTGGCAGAGAATCAGCTGGCGGCGAGGGGTCTCTGCCCCGAGGTGAGTAGCGGCTAAACACCAGCGGAGATTTTGGACGCGACCAAATGTCCTAGACGGCTCACTGGCGCCAGCAGAGCATTTTTATACAGTGAGATCAATAAACAGAATATGAAACTGACGCTCTTGATAGTAACTTAATTGTATAATGCTCACTTGTGATCCTTGGTGCAGATGTAAGCGGACTCGCCATACCGAGAGCCACAGGAAATAAATGGTGCCCCCAGCTGTCATCTTCCCGAAAGCCACCGGCAGCCGAATTGAATGAATTTGCTGCTCTGTGGCAGCTTGGGAATTCCGCTGTCCGTTTCCCCCGGTAATTTTTGCTGTGGGCAAACGTAGGCTTTTGAAGTCCGAATCACATGGAGAACTTTTCGTGGCGACTATTACATTTCTATACTACATTGTAACTGCTGGACCAAGTTAACTACACAAATATCATGGTGATGGACAATGCCATTGTCTAGTGATTTTTTTTTTTTCTTCCCCAAACTGTTGTCCAATTGTGATTTTTAGGTATTCTGGAAACTACCTCTCAGGTTCTTCGGCCTTAATTGAAGAAGTAGAGTGGAAAAGAACAATGCTATATGCTTCTATTGTTGCCCAGTCACAAAAAGATATTGTAAATTTTCCCAAGATCACACACACTATTATTGGTTTAGAGAGAGAGATTACTCCATGTCATGTTTTACCTCATCACCATAAACACTGTCACTTTTTAAACACAAGTTCTGCAAACAAGCATATGACCCATCTGATATGCTGTTTATACATTTCAAGGCTTTTATTTTTTCATTGTATACTGTATGTAGTAGTTAATGTATTTTGCTACCTCTGGGACTGTATTTACTTTTCTTAGAAGCATATGTTTCTAGCAAATGCCTTTCTTTTGATTTTTATATATACATCTGAGATAAACTTGATACATATGGAAATGATGTTGTTGTTTTTTTTATAGTAGATTAACTATGTATTAAACTCTAATTACATTCTAATAATATACATTAATGCCTACCAACAGTTGAGTGAAGTTGGCGGGAAGTAAAATACGTTTTTATACATATTTAGGTTTTTTTTCATCACTGTACAGTACCTAACTTTTCCTTATTTTATTTCTTTGAAGGGGTGATCCCTTGTCCAACATGGTTCTGTCATTCACATGTAAAGAAGATGCTATTGCTTTTGCTGAAAAAAATGGTAGGTGACCATTTGAAATTTGCATTTAAGCTTCATTATATTACATTTTCTGCTAATGAGTGAGAGAGAGCGTGATGTTTCCTGTAGCTGCGTACCCAAACAATCACGACTATTGTACCCCTGAGGACCGTCCTGCATGTGGGTGACTGACACATTGTCTTAAGTCTCTATTTGTGAAACCTGACTTAAAACGTTTTGTTATTTCTACCTTTTCAGTGCTGCTGCCTTAATCTTTACTAAAAAAGAGTAGTTATCCATGGCAACGCCATCACTAATCTATTCAAATTTGGCTTTTGAGTTTTTTGTTCTTGTGGTAAGGGATAAATAACATAGTTTAATAGATTATATAACTTAATACAATGAATTTACAGACCAACTTAGAAACATATAAATGAAAAGTCATGTTACTTAAATTACATAGGAAGAGCTAGTGTATGAACATGTTATCTTACATCCTCCACAATGTATGTATATCTTCATATAGCGCCATCCATGTACATAGCGCTTCACAGCAGTGAAATCTTGTGGGCATATAATTAAATCTCTCCGCCTACATACTCTGATTACCTCGCTTTCACTGCTCAATCTCGCCTCCTCACAATCCCATGCTTCATAGCAAGCGGCTCTCAGAAACACACCAAGAGTTTTCTCTCCTTGTACCTTTGTTTCCACTATCCCTTCCTTATAGATGGTAAACTCCTTGGAGCAGGGCCCTCATTACCTACCGGTGTTGCCATTTTATTGTTGTGGTCTTCCGGCCCCATTGTCCTGTGCTGCAGAATGTTGACGAATTATAAATAAATTCCAACTTTGCCTTTGTATTGGCTCCCTGAATTAGGCTGACTCAAGTGGCCTTGATGTTTTATATTTAATAATAAATATCTCTGCAACGGAGGTTTAAAGTAGCAATACTGCATTTCCCCCCCCCCCCCCTTTTTTTTTTTCTTTTTTCTTTTTTTTCTTTTTTTATATGAAAAGCATATGACCGTGTATACATTCTTACCTAAGCTGGCAATCGTTTGGCGCTCCTGTATAAATTCTGATGGTGTGCCTAACATAATGGCCACCTTCTAACTTTATGCTGCAGTCTGTGAGATGCTGCAGCTGATATGTAACATTATATTATGAAGTGTAACAGATTGTAACAGTTTTCAGAGTAATCGACAGGCCGCTGTTTGGAGAACAGCAACAGATCTGTTTGTGATACTTTGTTGACAAAAGGCAGAGCTCAAAAAGGTGCGTCAGAGCCTGTTTCAAAAGAGGAAGTGGATATGACTTTCTAAATGGTGGGTGTGGAAACCAAAGGATTCTCCGTACACGCGGTCCTCGGTTATCCGCTGGAATCCGTACCGCAAACCATCGGATTGCGGATCCAGTGTTTATCCGTTGCGTTGAGTGTCGGATAATCCGTTCCGACGGCGGATAATGCGTTCAGCGGAATGCAATAAAATACTATAAATAGGGAAAAGGCAGCATGGCTTGGGACTTTTACTAAAACAGTTCTTCATAGATTAAATGATCATGCCCAGAGCTTTTGAAACCTCATAGGTTTCTTCAATTGTCTCCTACACTTCCGTTAGAAACCTATGAGATTTGGAAAGCTATATACACTAATGTTGGTCTCCTACATTCTGCAATAAATCTACATTTTATTAAGGCAACTGTTTTGGGACAATCAATTAAGATGTTATATGAGGGGCACACAAGGGGGTGAAGGTTATCTGTTCCTCAAGTATCTGGTAACCGTATACAAAGTCTTTCCCCCCCACCCCCCCTCTGATTCATAATATTTAGGCATCTGTAAACAACCCAAGTATCACTTTTTTATGTATATATTGTATGTGTGTGTATATGAAATGTGATTGCTAAATCTGCAGAAGCTAGAACAACTGTCGCCACATCATTTCTTTTACAGACAACAGTAGACTGGCCTTTTACTACACACACTTTGTTTTCCTTTTTAAGTTCTGTATAGATTGTAACAGTCTACCAGAGTTGTGTGCATACAGTTGTGTACTCTTTTCATAAAATTGATTATGGAGATGAGGAGAACTGTTAAGTGTGTCTTTATTTACATGTGAAGTGCCAAAACAAAGCTCTCAAAGTGGTCATTTTTTATGTTGGTTTTATGCCATCCTTTTGTTCACACTTAATCAAACGACATTTGTTGTTTATTTTTCCTAGGCTGGAGTTATGAACTTGAAGAGAGGAGGATTCCAAAACCAAAATCCAAGTCTTATGGAGCAAATTTTTCTTGGAACAAACGAACAAGGGTATCCACAAAATGAATTGTTATTGGCCATCTGTAAGTCTGTATGTGAACAAAGTCAGCTGTGCTATATTTATAGAGCAAGTATAATACAACTCTTAATCTTCTAATAAATATGACCTTTAAACTACAAATACAGCTTGTGGTGTCTATTTAAAATGTTTTTGAAGTTTCAAATTGAGCCTTTGATCAATGTATCTATATGCAGAGGCGATTTAGGGTGTTCATACCTCTATGCTATTACTGG